>NC_083633.1:18521275-18696275 GCF_963584025.1 Labrus mixtus | reverse complement strand
TCTCTATTTTCAGGTAAATCTCCACCTTGTTTGTGTTTCCTTTAACACAATAGACGTCTGATTAGAGGACTGTAGGAAAGAGTCAGATTTAGAGAGATACATGAAGAGGAAGAGAGAGGTTAGATAAGCGGATGGTGATGATGTTTGTTTACAGGAAAGGGCAGAATAAAACCAGATTCATGATAGTGAGCCGAGAGAACGGTCGGGGGGGGGGGAATCTAGAAACTCACAAACAACGTTATTTGAGATGCAATGGCAGAAGTTGTGCGTAAAAAGACTAACTATGCATCATTTAACTCACATACATGTAACTTATTTTAAACCAAACGTTATGGCTCCAAACCCTGACAAAACTCAGATATTTTACAAGTTTCAAAACGTTTTTATGGGCCGACCAGCAAACAAAGACCTTCAGTTCATATCAAATATATTTCAGGGAAGGAACAACCTGCCAATGTGGTCAATTTGTCTGGAGGAGTTGTTGAAGATTGGACCGTCAGAATTCTAATTTTTGAATAATCCTCACATTTAGAAATGTATTTATTTATAATGGAGGTAAGACCCTAACATGGAACTTTAAACCTCCCAAACTTTAAAAATCCCAAAACCAGCCACACCTACATCATCGCCCCCCAAATGACAGGTGACATCATAGACCTCTTTCACCAACTGTGAACAAAGTGAAACTAATGAACAGAGTCTGAAGATAACAGACCTGCTGAAGCTGAAATCTGGAAAGACTGACATCCAAGAAGAAATGTAAGAGGGAAGGAAAGAAAAGGAAAAAGGGCGAGAAAAATGTTCCTTCACTGGAATATGTTTTCTCAAGTTTTACAACAGTTTTCCTTCCTGCTGTTTTTGCTCTTGTGTGCGTGTGTGTGTGTGTGTGTGTGTGTGTGTGTGTGTGTGTATCCTCCCCAAGCCAAGAGCTGTTAATGAGTAACAATAAAACCTGAGGGAAAACACATTAACATTCCTCCTCTACATTTTCACTGCAGATTTTAAATGTAAAAACTTTGTCTTTAGCTAAATTTGCATGTTGACATTTAAGTTAAATTAAAGTAAAAGATTACGACCTCCATTATTTTTTTTTCAGAGATAAAACTGGTCTTTAATGTGACATTAAGTCGCGTTAATGAGTCTCCGTCGGAGCCAAAAAGAAAACACGTGAACATTCCTCTCTGTCCATCGTTATTCTCGTCTCCGTTGACGCCGTCTTTGTTTTCTCTCCGCCCGTGTTTGTCTTTCCCAGCAGAGAGCGAGTCGACCCTCTGACCAGTTATTGGCTCATTCACCCTGTCAATCATTTACCGCCTCTCCCTTTTAGACAAACCAAAGCCCGAGAGGACGATGAGCTCATACTTCACACATGCTCAGGTGGAGGTTGTAAAGTCAGGTTAAGTGTATTTACCTGTTAGAACAAGGTAAACACGATGTATGATGCAACAAAAAATCAATACAAAGATGGACAATTTAAATCGACTTGCCAAAAAAAAAATATTGCACTACTCTTTTTCAACCAGCAGAGGGCACCGTCTAATCTTTGCTTCTCTTTAGAGGTTAATAATAATGAATAACATGATTGAATGTTTTCATGAATTGATTTAAAATCTCGTGTTTTTATTGGAAAAATCTGTAAAAAAAAAATCATGATGTGACCCAGATATCGTGCATCGTTACATCCTCACCCGTATCTTAATAAACGTCTGTGCATCAATCAATAAAAAACTATTTCACAATGTAGAAAGACATAGCCTAACAATATCAAATCTTTGCACTCAGGTAAGCTTGAAACTATTTTCAACAAATAAAATCACATCATCCATCCATCGATAAATCCTGAAAGGTCAGCAGCACAGCGCTCGCTTCATTTACAGTCACTAAACAGTTAAGTAACTCTGCTCTAAATCGAGAACTCTTACTGAACAAATTGAACATTTAGGTCAATAAAATCAGGTCAGATCATACCTAATTAAATAAAGGACTGTTTGAAGAAGTATTATCTCATTTACTGCACAGAAATCTGCACCTTTAAGGAATGTTGTGTCCATGTAGATTCATTCGGCCGGCTGATTGAATTGACTGGAAACTAAGTTAGTTAGGTCAGGACTGCAGTTAAATAAAGAGTCTGAGGTTTGTATCTGTGAGAGCTTTAACAAGGTTTGACGCCCCAGATTGATGCAAAACTTCAAATTGTCTCCATGGGCTTTTCTTTTTTTTTGCAGCTTTTCACACAATTCCACCGCGGTGATAAAGAGGTTAGAGCTGGGTTTTTTTGGGTTCTAACTGACCTACTTCTTCTTCTAATGTCCAACAGAAACACACTGACAGGAGGTGACTTCCCTGCACTGGTGTTAAATATGTAGAGGAAATGCCTGCATGCTTCGCTGGCCGTCCCACAAGATCACTGTCACTATGGAAACTGTGAGTGCGACACACACACTTCATGGCACAGACTCAATAAAAAGCATAAACTGTGTATAAATATAGACAACATGGCAGCTTCCCAAAAGTGAAGCCAAGTCCTTTGGAACTTCCCTGACTGAGAGGAGTTCTTTGATGCTATAACAAGGAGTATAAAACAATGATTGACAGCTCTGTTCACAAATGTAGCTCTGCAGGTTAAAAGTTCATTTTCACACAGTAACACAAGAAAATGTAAACGCTGTTCTGCAGAAACACACGAGAGCTACGTATCATGTCATTATCTCTGACATTCAGTTTTTTAAGACAGCTTCAGCAACACAGACCGCAGACAGACAGAACCACACAGAACTGTGCGTCAACAGCGCCCAAACTTTTAGATACTTCAGCAGCTTTTTTAATAAGGACTGACGCGGCAGCAGAAATGGTGTAAAAAAACATAGTGTGAAGTTTCAGACGATGGCATTTCAATGTTTTGCCACTTTAAATCTCAACTCTAAAAACATAATACAGACGTGTTTGCTCCATTACTACAGCTGTAGTTAGTAAATGAACCAATACATTGGGATGTTTAATTGTAGATAAAGCAATCATTCAGTATGTTTTTATAAAAACTACTCAGACTTTATATTGTTTTTCTATTTTGTTTTGTTGTCTGATTTTTTTTACTTTGTTCTAATTTAGATTTTACGGTGATGTTGACTTTGTGTTTGTTGTCTTCTGTGTGCTTCTGCTGCAAAACAAATTTCCCCTTGTGGGAAAATAAAGAATCTGAATCTGACTTTCACCAGCTACACAATCAAAGGGATGCATACACATTAAAACATTTATTATCCTAATCAAAAATTATCCACTTTGCAAAATGTGCTTACTTCAAAATGTGGTTTTCCTCGCTGTTGCACTTTTACAAAGTAAAGAAAATTATACTTTGACCACTAAAAAGAGTCGCTGACATTTTGAAATATAATGTTATTGCATCTTTATAATGTGCCAAAACATAAAAACTACAAGAGAAAATGTTTTAATTAATGGATGAAAAAGGATTTTCAGATTTCAGCTTGAATCGTCTGTTGCCAAAGTTTTGTTCCTCAAATAGCTGAATCAAAGCATTTTGTCATAGAGCTTGACGCTTTAGTGTGATTGTGTTTAAAATATTGTGAATAATAAGTGATGTAATTGTGGAAAGCTAACATATAAAGAACTGCTCTAATTTAGATTTTACGGTGATGTTGACTTTGTGTTTGGTGTATTCTGTGAGCTTCTGCTGCAAAACAAATTTCCCCTTAAAGAATCTGAATCTGACTTTCTCCAGCTACACAATCAAAGGGCTGCATACACAATAAAGCATTTATAATCATAATCAAAAATGTGATATTTATAGTTCCAAAATGATCCACTTTGCAACATTTGCTCTTTTACTTTTTGCACTTAAAGTTCAGTTTACACAAACACTTTCGATACAGGAGTTTACTTTGTATCTTTTGTTTACTTTTTATAAAGAAAATTATACTTTGACCACTAAAAAGAGTTGCTGACATTTAGAAATGCAGTGTTATTGCATCTTTATAATGTGTCAAAACACAAAAACTACAAGTCAAAATGTTTTAATCAACCAGGAAAAAGGATTTCCAGATTTTCGATTACGTCTGAAGCGTCTGTTGCCAAGGTTTTGTTACTCAAATATGCAACAACCTGTCGGACTTCTAAGTGTAACATTAATACACACAGTATCTATACAGTACGTGTAAACAGAATCGAGTCAGTGAAATGTCTGTGTGACGACTCAGCAGCTCTCTGCCCACACATTCTGCAGGACTGTTACACATCTGTAACCACGGTAACCACACACACACATACACTGTGTGACCCCACTAACCACACCAAAAAAATGTATTTTTATGAAATACCTGGCACAAGCTAAAAAGCCACAGCGCTGCACTCAGCACTACTCAGCAGAATCAGAGTGTGTGTGTGTGTGTGTGTGTGTGTGTGTGTGTGTGTGTGTGTGTGTGTGTGTGTGTGTGTGTGTGTGTGTGTGTGTGAGATCAGCACCAGTTTGAACTAATCCTCCTCATGCTGCCTAAAAACAAAATCATTGTTTATAAATCGAGGAGCCAAAGTGTTCAGCGACAACTGGAAATATTAAAACTGGAGGTCCTGGCTGATGAAATGTAAACATGGTGGGGATATTCAGGAACACAGATGTCATATTACAGTTTGGAAGAGTAAATAAACCAGAGACATATCCATATAAAAGAAACAGCTGAAGCAAAGAATTTTAATGGGAAAGTTGGGCAGAAGTTACCGATGATTTCAGTCATGGAGCTTGATGCTTTAGTCTGATTTTTGTGAATGATAAGTGATGTAACGCTGCGTCACAGCTCACACAGAAAAACTGTTAAAGTTCCTGACACACTGCAGAAGTTCAGTTATATAATATCAGCACACAGTCCGGTGTGGTCTGATGAAAGTCGAACATAAAACCTGCAACACACCCAGCTGCCACATTCTCACTGTGCAAACTTCAGGAAACGCTGCAAGACTTCACAGGCAGCGGTTTGAGTACAGTGCCCTCTTGTGGTGGTGCACTGTACTACACCCATCTCTCTCTGTGAGTTATCTGAAACTACACTTAACTTTTCAGTGGTGTCTGCTTGTCTGGCTCTTAAAGGAAGATATTTAACCACATTAAGAAAGTCAGAGTTTATTTTTATTTATTATCTTTGAGTAGTTCAGCCCTTACATATTTTGGAGAGGCAACTACTGATTCCAATTAAACTCAACTTAAACTTAACTTAAAGAAACAAGGATGGAGGCAGACGAAGAGAACGCCTTCTACAGAGGAAGATCAAGTGATAAAATAGAAGCTAATGAAGAAACTTCAGGTTGAAACTTTTGATCAAATTGTCAAATACTTGTTTTTTTTTTTTTAAATCTATTTTTTGGCCTTTTTTGTGTCTTTTATTGGAGAGACAGGACAGTGAAAAGAGTTGGAAATCATAGATTGGGGAACGACATGCGGGGATTCGAACACGGGGTGCACGCCTCTGTACGTGGGGCACACGCCCTAACCACTCGGCCAACGGCGCCCGCAAAAACGTCTTAAAACTATGAAATATTCTTAATAATCTTCACACAAAGTTGAATAATTTGATTAGAAAAACAAAACTAAAAGCTTCTTTATTTATTTATTTATGTTGAAGTCTTATTAAATGCAAACTGCACTGACTGCACAAGACCTCAATAAAAGTAGGACAAATAGAGATGATGACAGACGCAGGGACGCGCAGAGTACTCACATGGGGGGGCGTGTTGTTGTTGAGCTGGTCCTGACTGACGGGGGACGCTGCAGGGTGACAGTCCAGAGACACCCGGTCCCGACACGCAGCGTGACACGTGTACTTACAACCTGCAGAGAAACATGAACATGTTTATTATCATGATGTGCGTGCAGCTTCACTCATACACGGTGCATTACGATTTGAATGAGTGTGTAACGTGTATGCAAATCATCCTCTGATATATCCGGCTGAGGTCAAACGTCCACCTCTCAAATATGTAAATTCTGATTCACGGGTTATACTGAAGGAGGAAACTGTTTAAAAAACAAGGTCACGTAGGATTTGTTTTAGAGATTAAAAGGCAAATTAAGAGCATAGAAACATGACACGTGTCTGTGTGTGGAAGTCGTCAACAACAAGCCAGAATATAGACGAAGAGAAGAAATAAAAGCTCTGTATTCAGGGTCAATGTATGAAATATCGACCTGTTAACAAGATGTATTTTGAAGTATTTAAGGGGCGTTTGAAGGATTAATTAAAGAGGCAATAAACGCTTTGAGAAACAAAAGTTTGTCATTATGATCAGAACTTAAAACCTACAAGATTTTTTTTTAAATAACTGAATAGTTTGAGAGCTGCAACAATTTATACATTTACAAATGTGACAGATATTTTAAGCTTCATCAGGAGAAAGTATGCCAATTATATATACATACAAATATCAGATTTTTATTTTACTGCAAATGTTGTGCTTTGAGATTCATGAAGGTAATTCAGCAGTGATGGAATATGATTAAGTATATTCACTTTACTGTGAGTTAATGTCACTTTTTATGATACTTTCTAAAGGAAAACATTTTACTGTTTCCAATATTACAAAAGTAAAAAAATGTTTTCACTTTTACAACAAACATGATGAATAGATTTATTGTAAATTATGACAAATACAGCAGTAAATAAAGCGGATAAAATCAGCTGCAGGAGCTGCTGCATGAAAGTGAAGAACGTTGTATTGCATCAGTTATTATAATACAATAATGTCAAAATCTGAAATCATCCATACTGCACATTAAGTTTTAATTCTAACACTTTTTGTTTGTACTTTTGCCTCTAACAGAGTGTTTTCTCATTAGTGTTTCTACTCGTGCTGAGAAAAAGATCAACAAACTTCTCCCACGACTGCTTTTCCATCAAAAAAATAAAAATTTGATGACTTGTATGATCGACATTTTTAGACTTTTAGACTAAATGTTTAGTTGAAAAATAATTAAAAGGAAATAAATCCAAAGTTTAAACTCTGATCTTCAGTTCACACCTAACAAAGTGACATTATTCTCTACAAACACACAAACACATTCCAGACCATCAGAGAGTGGACAGAATCCAGCAGCTCCAAAAAGTATGAAAATAACTCACACACACACACACACACACACACACACACACACACACACACCATCCTCCTACCTGGTGACCTCTTTTTCATGTGCTGTCCGACTTTATCCGACAGTTTGCACATGGCTGCTCCCATCTCCCATCTTCATCTCCACACACACACACACACACACACACACACACACACACACTCAGAGGAGTAAATCTGACACACTCTGTCTGCAGTGTTTCTCTCCCTGTGTCTCTCGCCCCGTGTTGTGTCTCTATCTGACTTCAGATGCTGATTTGTGCGGCCACCTCTCTCTCTCTCTCTCTCTCTCGCTCTCGCTCTCGCTCTGTCTCTGTGTCTCTGTGTTGTTGTGCTGAGTGGGTGATTTAACAGTCAAATGGAGGCCACAGAGTGACGGACGCACAGACAGGAGAGCAGGGGAGCGAGGGGGTGGAGGTGGAGGTGGTGGATGCAGGACTGCTGACTCAATCACTCTCTCTCTCTCTCTCTCTCTCTCTCTCCTCTCTCTGCTCTCTCATGTAGCTTGTGATGACTAGTTTCCTCTCATGTACGTCCGCCCGCTCTCTCGTCATCCGTCTAAAAAACCTTTTGCACAAAGAACTTGATCCACAGAGGAAGAGAGGGAGAGCCCTTCTACATCCCTCCATCAGTTTATCTAACGATCAAAACATCCATCCGTCCGTCACATTATGCAAACTGCATGGGTGATTAGCTTTGGATGTAAAAAAAACAAAACATCTCCACAACTACGGGGTGGCTTGAGATGAAATTTTGCACAAAGATTGAAAATGACCAGATAATGAATCCCTCTGAATTTGGTGGTCGTCTGATTTTTATCTCCAGTGACACTATGAGGTTGAGTTCGGGTATTTCATTCATTGTTTGCTATCAAATGTAACACATACATTCACATTTTCCTCATGAGTAATAGCAACTTTAGTCATGCTGTAACTTTAATGTTTCTTCAACTTTAGCAAAACAAAACCGAACTTTGCAATAAAATCTGAAGAAAAGATGAAAACGCTGTTTGGTTCTCTTCTGTTTCCTTCCTCATCTCCGTCTTCTTTTTCCCCTCTTCCTCTCTGCTGTCTCAGGGATAAAAGCTTTTCCCAGACGCAAACAATCGATCACACTCAATCAGTCGGAGTCACACACACACTGACACACACTCACAAACTGCCTTAACGACTGACATGTGGTTAGAAAAGTACAAAAAATAATAATTTCCTGATCTTTAATTGACAGAGATGAAACAGTATTTTATGCGGCTGTCATGAAACGTGGATTCTTTTGTCTAAACATTTGTATTATTTTTTTTTTTTCAGGTCAAAGCAAGAGAAACGGTTCAGCTTTACAAAACTTAAAGGCCATGAAGTTGAGGAAGAAGTGTTTAGATCTTTATGCTACTTTAAACCACTACAGTGTAGAAATAGTCAGAATCAAAGTTCTGCATTCAAACTCTTACTTTAGAGAAAGGGTACTGGCCCGTTAAGCCAGCGTTCATTTTTAAAAATGAATTTGTAATATGGACGTTAATTTGAAAAACGATTATCGAAACCTTTAAACTTCTGGTACATTTTGTTTCCCTTACCATCCAAACATCGCTCTTACATGTTCAGATGGATCGTGGACAACCTGAGCATACAGCACCGCCTCCTGTACTTCAGATGTGATGTTGGATAAAGTGCCAAACGCCCGTCTCTGTCTCGGGCCCATATCTTATATTATTACTCTTACATTATCACGTCTCCGTTTCCTTTTGGAGGGATGAGCTCTGGCTGAATTTGTCCTCCGATCTTTCTCTTTCCTTGACTTTTTCTCTCAATATAAGCTCACTCGTTTTTTTCAAACAATCTATGCCAAAAGTCAGTTACTGAGGTAAAATGGTGTGTGTGTGTGTGTGTGTGTGTGTGTGTGTGTGTGTGTGTGTGTGTGTGTGTGTGTGTGTTTCACAGCAGCTGAAGGCTCATTGTACCTCTCTCTGCACACACACACACCTGATTAGAGAGTGTGTGTTAAAAGTGTTTCGCACACAGGAGACAAAAAAAAACTGTCCAGTCTGTTGAGCTCTTTGACCTCTGAGAGGAGATCCTGCTGAGTGTAACAACAGGAGCGCTCTGTGCGGGGATTTACAGAGCTGCTGCTGCTGCCCACTTAACCCCCCCCCCCCCACACACACACACACCACACCATAACATACCACACCATAACATACTGTATTGTCCCTGTAGGGAGAATACTTAGCTGCCTCCACAGAGGTTAAATCAACAGGTGCTAGCAGCTAGGTGGCTAACACATGTTTTGTGTGTTCCCTTCTTTATATATATATATTTTTTTTTTAGTAGATTGGAGCCTCTTCAGGACTTACTCTATGAGGTGTTGACTTTCTCTTTTTGTAGCAGCGGACACCTCAGAGCGATGTGACTGTCCTCGTGAGTTTGAAATGATGCTCCCTCCTCGTTAAAGCTGTAACGATCGGTGGAAAGACTTAAAGTGATATGTGGTCGTCTGTAATGATACTAAACAGAAACCTACTGTATTTATGCACTGTAACATTAGAGGTGCCATCATATCGCTGTACTGAGAGTGATTACAGGTTATTATTGATGCTGGAGGTTTTCAAGTAAAGAGTTGAAGAATTTAAAAGAAAAGGAAATGCTTGTTGTCAAATGTCCAATGCTTTTTTAAAATTTTCTTTTCTTTCTCTTTTTTCTGAGATAAAAAAATGCAATTAAAAAAAGTGTTGAAGAATACTGAAGCCTGTGTATCAATACTGTTTGATTTTTGCATTTTTTTTCCCCCACAAATGCAGGAGAGACCTTCAACTGGCTGCACAGTGGAAGACAAAGACAGGTGTGTGTGTGTGTGTGTGTGTGTGTGTGTGTGTGTGTGTGTGTGTGTGTGTCAGGACAGGTGCTTGATCTATGCGTGCAGCAGCCATCTGTTCGTCCCTGTTTCTTTATAATTCTCTTTCTTTTTTGCTTTTCTTTCAACATGTTTGGACACATTCTCGGTGTTTCATCGTGTAATCAAAAACTCGGCTTCTCTAAACACAAAGACGCTTCACAAAGCAAACACACTCGACGAGATGTGTTACCCCGAGAGAGTCAGACTACGCACACAATCTGTCCCGTGTGACACAATGCGTATACAGGAGGTGACTCAGAACCCCGGGATGAAGAATAGTTTGTCTTTTCTTTCTTTCAACAAACTGTACTCACATTTAATAAAGCTTGGTTAAAACCTGATGAATATATTTTGCAACTAAATAAATATTTTTGGATTTCCCAGAGACAATTCTTTAAATAATGATTTCACATATTTCAGTTTAAGAAAATGCACAAGAACAAAGTTATCAGACTGAATGAAACTGGCAGTTTTGGTGTGTTTTGTGTGTGTTTTCCTTCTTATTTCTGAGGAAGTGAAGACTGAATTGTCAGATTTGTTTCATGTTGGCGTGATATTCATTCATTGATTGTAATTTGGACAGAACCATCCAGACATTTATTGTTTCCTTTTTGAGTAAGGGGGGGCAGGCAAAACAAGATTGATTCTTCTCCCTGCTCCTTTCCATACATGGGATAAAGTGTGAATTGTTTTTTTTCTTGTGTGTTTTGACATGAACGGAACAAATAAAAAATGAAATGAAGAATAAAACACATTCAGCTCAGTTTAAATAACATGTAAGATGAGCTGAATGTGCTGCATAGATTTCCACTTAAAGCAACAAAGTGTGAATATGCTTCTTAGATCAGCCACTATGTTAGAAATATGAAAAATATTCATTATTGATAATCATATGCAACTGAAAAATACAATTTCTTCAACAACCTGTAACTGAGAAATACTTTTTATTTTCCTCATTTGAGATTTAGTTTTTTTCCTTGTGTGCTTGTTTTGAGTCTGTTGTATTTTTTAACTCTAACTAGTTTAGCAGTCTTTATGACGTCTCCTTCAGAAGGTATATTTACATTTTAAGCGACTTTCCGCTCCAGTGGAGTATAAATCGATGAATTGTTGAATCATTTTGGTTGGAAACACAAACTCAGAGCTCACCGGAGGTTCTCCACAGCAGACGGACCTCCAGTCGTCCGGAGCGTCGCATCACTTTCGGGAAGCGGTAAAAAAATCCTGAGACTCTCCTCAAAGTTTTGCCAAAGTTTCTAGCAAAACCCATTTCTCTCTCTCTCACACACACACACACACACACACACACACACACACACTCACACAAACACTCACACACACTCACAGCAAATATGTTTTAGGCTCCTACAGATTCCAGATGTTGATATAAATCCAGAGATCACTTATCGTAGTTCCAAACTTAGGACAGAATCATCCTTCACTTCCATCCATGATGTCTCTCTCTCTCTCTGTTGTGTGTGTGCGGGTCCTTCCTCTCTCTCTCTCTCTCTCTCTCCCTCTCTCTGTCTCTCTCACACACACATACTGACACCCATTTGTGTGTGAATGTGGCAGCTACCGTCTCTTGTTTGTTCAGTCGCTGTGACAGTTTGGCTCCACAAGAGACAAGATACACTCATCCTTTGGCAGCTGCCGACACACACACACACACACACACACACACACACACACACACACACACACACACGCACACACACACACAGGCTGGAGGCAGCTTCAGTATTTTGCACGCTGGTTCAAAAATGAGCCTCAACAATAACCGGCGCTACAATGTGAAACTCTTCCTCCACTACACTCGTACACTCACTCTCTGGTTTTATTTGAGTCTCTTATTTTGAAAAATATTTCTCTGCTTCCTGCGATCATTTAGATCACTTCACATACATTTGATTTGACAGGATGAGGCGCAAGAAGTATTTAAAATGCTACCTATGATGAGGCACTGGCAGCCTCGTGGTTATGTTGAGCGCCACATGTGCAGAGGCTACAGTCCCCACCGCAGCCGCCGTGGGTTCGATTCCAACGTCAACCCCCCACTCTCTCTCCTTCCAACACTTCCTGTCTCTCTCTCGCTGTCCTCTCTAATGGAGGCAAAAACGGCCAAAAAATATCTTTAAAAAAAAAGAGTTTCCTCTGACAAAGTACTCAGAATTAAACTTCTTTTCTGCACTAATATCAACAAATATCCTGCTTAAAAATCTAATATTGGTACATTAAATTAACACAAGTTTCATACTAGGTAAAGAACTGAAAGTAATCTTTTTTGTTATGGATAAATCAAATAAAACTTTATTTATGTAGCACCTTTCAGACAAATTCAATTGCAGTTCAAAGAGCTTTAAAAAGGAGCAGAAAAGAAGTAGTTTGTAAAAAATCATCTAGAGGTTAATCCACACCGATAAGGGTTTAGGGCTGGTGAACTGAAGTTTGTATATAGTTTTTATACTGCCGGTTATCTTAACCTGTTTCAGTATTTAAAGCAGAGAGATCAAGCTGTAGGTTTTTGCAGAAACCTGTAATGCAACGCTCGTAGAGACACTTTCACTCCTCTTCCTAACTCACACAGAGTATCTGGTGCAACGCTAAACCCGATCACACAAAGAAGAGTCCGATACCCGGGGCAGGTTTGTGTTACTTCATCTCGTATCCAGACAAAGAGAGAAAGTGCGGGGCGAGAGACCAACAGGAAGAGACAGAGAGAGAGAGACGAGGATGTCTCCTGATCGAGTCTCGAGAATCCTGAAGGCATTCATTTACTGCAACTTCTGTTTGTCTCTGAACTGTTCACAATCGCTTTCATCAAGAGGCATGAAGATACGTCCTTGGTCATATTTGTGATAACAAGTGGTTTCTGGTTGTTTTCAGATCTAGACTTACTCAGGCGGATGTGGTAGAGTCGGTCACTTTGAACCCAAAAGGTCGAGGGTTCGATTCCCAGCTCCTGGGATCTTTGGATTAGTTCACACTGAAGGACACTTTACAAAGCCTCCTCTGCCATCAGTGTGTGAATGTGTAGGTGTGTCCTGAGGTGTAAAAGCGCTTTGAGTAGTCAGAAGACTAGACTTTGTATCGTGCACTTTGGCTTCTTTTCTGTTGAATTGTATTTAATTATTTTTAGTATTTTGCATTTGTTATGTTCTTGCTGTTGTTTATGTTCTTCTGTGTTTGGTTTAGTTTGTTCTTGTTTTTGCTGTTTGTCAAAGCACTTTGTAAACCTGTGTTTTTAAATAAAGTTATTATTATTATTAGAAAAGTGCTACCCGAGCTCAAGTCCATTTACCAAGTTTATAACCTTGGGATACCAAATCTGGGGTTACACCCTGTGCTGGTGGCTACTTATGTTATATTCAGTATCGTAGTTTTAGTCCACACCAGAAGATTTCACCTTTGGAAAACAACCTCACGGGTCGTTTTTGACCCAGTTATGCACCTTAATATCCCTCTGTCCCTCTGCACCTTTAAGAAAAAGCTAAAGACCCAGCTCTTTCATGAATACCTACTAACTTAATGATGATGGTCTCCATATTATTGATGATGATGATGGTAATGACGATGGTTTTTGTTTGATAACGACGACTTATAAGATGGTTTCTATACTGATTAGAGCTCTCAAGAACTGCCCTCAATGTTGTGCTTTGCCTCTGGTCACTTCCTGTCAGCACCTGTGTGTCCAATCAGACTCAAAGCTGATCGTTTGCTCTTACTGACATTGTTCCCTTTTTTCTAGATCCTTGCTTGTGTTGTTCTTACTCTCTGATGTACGTCGCTTTGGATAAAAGCGTCTGCTGAGTGAATTGTAGAATTGTAGCATTAATATGACCTTCAATGACCTCTGTGTGATTCAGACTGGGTCAGTATCTGCACCAGAGGAACCCGTAAATTAATGTTTAAAAGAAATAACTGAACAAAGCTGTTGCCCGGCCGACTTATAAGTGACTGTGTGTGTTAATAAGTGAACAAGTGACCAGCTGCCCTCAGTGGAGATCTGAAAATGCATTAGCCGTGAGTTTGAAGAACATTTCGTCCTTTTTTTTCAAAGTTTGTTGACTTCTAGATGAAGTAATGGGCCTTTAACAAGCTTCCCCAAAGAGCCAATTAACTTCGGAAATGCGTTCTCAAAGAGCAGAAGCATCAACTGCATTAACGCTGCTGGTAAAACAGACGGGAAACACAGCGCTCATTGTGCAGGAATAATGTCTGTGAACATGACGAGGCTAAAAGGATGAACGGACAAAGTCAGAGAGGGAGGATGTTGTAGCTGCGTCCGCATGTGTCGGCCATGTTTCAGAGTATTTTTTATTCTTGACAGTCTGTTTTTGTTGCAGTCTTGTACGTAAGATTTAGATTTTTTTTCTCAGCAGCATTATCGTCTAAAGCAGGGGTGTCCAAAGTGCGGCCCGAGGGCCATTTGCGGCCCTTGAGGGGATTTTTTGCGGCCCATGACTTCAAATGAAGAATCAGAAGATTTTGATTAAGATTGGCACATCATCGTATTTTTATTTTTCATGTTAACAAGGGCTGAACAATATTCCTAAAATAGAAAATGTTCAGTAACATGTATGTTGTTGTTTTTTTTTAAATCTACAGCTTTTACTATTTTCCACATTTTTTTGTAAACTCTGAAAAAAAACTTATGCAAAGTTTTTGCAAACAAGCGGACTGTTGTTTAACCATTTAATGACCTGAGCTAAATGCAGAAAGCTTGAACCACGTTACAGGCTCTGAGAAAAAAACAAATAAAGTAGAACGAAGAAATCTAAATATTTGATTTCCTTTTATTAAAGAGTTTCTTTAGCGAGCCTTTTGATTCTGATCTACAAAGCCTTACTATTTTTTCAACTATAAGTCTGCTAACTACAGCTAGCTAACATTAACGCACTTTAGCTAGCAGTACACTAAAAACAAAACAAAAAGAGGCTGTGGCAAAGTATCTGAATTTAGGCTTCAGTTGTATTTGATGTGAATTAAACTTCACTGTATTAAAGATATTGTGTCTTTCTAGAGTGTCTCCCATCAATGGAAATGCTAACTGATAAGAAAACAAAGTTTTGTTGCAGCGCCAAAGACGTCATCAGACAAAACCTAGATTCCACTGATCTGTTGTTTACATTTATAAAATTCCAGTTTAATAGCGCTGAGTTTTACAAGAAACACAAAGAAAGTGTGGAATGAATCCTGGATTAAAAGTTGACCATCACCTCTGTAACAAAAGCACCATGGCAGTGTTTGACATGAGGAAGAAGAAGAAGAGCCTTTTGTTTTATGACGAGTGTTGGAAGGACAGAAATAGACGCAGAGGTCGACAGTTTGCACTCATGGAGACACTGAGATTTGTTTCCTCTAAGACCTGAACTGGTTCGTCTGCATACCGACTGCATTCCAGCTGCTGGGCTGCGTTTCAGCGCCCTGCCTACTTATGTCATTAAACCCTGCGGTCTCCTCAGCATGTCATATGGTGCTACCTTTTATCATTGTGGATGTCACTTTAATGATCATTCAAATGATTTAAAAGTTTCTCAACCAAACTCAATGCAAATTTCTTACAATTTTAACAAAATTACTAAAATTCACATGTTTGTAACTTTAGTATTTGTTGTTAACTACATTAACTGTTGTGATTCAGTGACTATATGTAATTCTGTTTATATGTCATATTGACTTCTTTCTTATTTATTTGTTTGATTAATTTTGCAAATGTGAAAACAATCCGAGTGCTAGACGATACAAAACCACATAAAAGGAGTAAGGACAAGAAATACTGCAAAAATACTCAGACTTAAAAAAACAAAGACGTTACAAATGAACAAGAAATAGTAAGAATGAAGAATTAAAAATGGGAAATAACCGAACAAGGTAAAGAAGAGAGAAAGAAAAGGGGGAAGGGGAGGTGGTACGTTTTGTTCGGTGGTCTTGAGAAAGAGAAGAGAGAGTTGAGAAGGGGGATTGTGTGTGTGTGAATTTTCAGCTATGAACGTGTTGATGTGTGTATTTGTGTTGTGCTGTGAAAGGTGAGGGGTTGAGTCATGTTTATGTTGTGGGGTAAGGGGCTTCAGGAGGACTTTAGGGATCAAATCTCCACCGAATATTTACTTCTTTGGATATGAATGTCATTTATTTAGTCTCTCTCCCAGAAAAAAACGTGTAAAAAATACTAAAATCATCATTAAAAACATATTGAAGTCTTTAAACTAGGCCACCTCTGGAGGGGCTCTTCATCTTGTAATCACCCCTTCCCTCCCACCGCCCACCACCATCATCTGCAGACTCACCTGCACAGGTGAGACCATGCTGGAAGATGTAATTGCAGCACACATCACACCAGGTGTTCTCGCCTCCTGGCTCGAAGGTGTGCCCCTCCCCGGACTCCTCCTTCACCCTTGGGTCCCTCTCTTCGGGGGAGAAAATGGTCCTCACATCGGGGGGTCTGAACCCCTTCTTCCTGTTCCTCGGTGGTCCTCCTTCCATCCCGTTCGCGGCTCCTTCTTCCTCGTCGTTTCTCCTCTCATGGCTCGGTGACTTCGGGTGTTCTCTCTCACTCCACGCCGCCTCCAGGCTCTCCAGACTGGCCGGCTGAGGAGACGGATGCCGCCGGACAGCTCTCACCACCACACCGCCTTTGTTGGCTTTGGAGATCCGCATCTTAGCGCCCGGTGGTGGCCAAGTAGCCTCCGGTGCCTCCCTCAGTGAACCGGGAGACTTGATGATATGAACAGCCTGCACGGATAATGTGGAGTCATCCGTGACCGCCGAGCGCGTGGGGACGTATTTCCGACCCTGATGCACTACGTGAAACATTACGCACACTCCTCACACACAACCGTGCGCAATAAGTCGGTAGAAGTAAGCTATTAAACAGGGCAAGACAGGTGACACGTCACTGATGACACCGACATGTTCCTGGAGCGCGTGTTGTTGTTGGTAAGCAGGCTGAGCAGTCTGAGGAGGGGAACAGGTTGGATCTCATTGCACAGGGAGGCGAGAGGCTCCCGCTGCTTGACACTTTCTGGAAGTTAACGTATGCAAAACGTCACTTAAAAAAATGCGAATTAAAGTATATTTTTTTATTTTTAAAGGGTGTTATCTCTTTAAAAACTCCAAAGAAAAACATATATTCATTCAGTGGATTGCCAGTTTTAATTCGGCTTAACTTTCATCCATTATAAGCACACACAAGATGAAGTAATGTCTATTCCTGTGTTGATGCAAGCGCGTTAAAGATTCAAAAATGTGTATGCCGAATTAATTAAAAAAAAAGATTAGTAACCTGTAAATAAAATGCAACTTTGAGAAAGTATGTATACAATTTATATAAAAGAAGATGCAATAAATTACAAAGAATCCAAATGGGGCTATGTCAAAGTATCCTACTGCAGTTCCTCCTTTGTCCACAAGATGCCGCTGTTTTCACTTAGACACGCTTCTTATTGAACTGAATAGTCTTCTAACAAGAGATGCATTAATTAATATTATAAAAAAAGCCTCTAGGTCAATTATCATGTGGCCTACACAGCAAGGTAATTTGAACAATTCAGTAATTATGAGACATTGTACTAATTTTCTTCATTCTACAATCTTACAACTTATCCCTAAACAACAACAGTGGGCTTGTACAGTACTTAATGTCATATTTACATTTCTCTTGCCAACTATACATTTAAATAATTAGTGTAATTTCAATCATTGTCATTAATTTCGAAGTCTATATCTCCCTGCCAACCTCTCAGAAAACAGGAAAATGAAAAACACCCATAAACATGAGGTTTCAATGACGGTTTATTTTTGTCCATGTGCACGGTTTACATGTTACAGTGTTCATAATTTCACTATGCATACATTTCTTTGGCAAAATTTGATCTTAACAGTCTTTGGTAAAGTAGAAAAAAGTAAAAATCAACTAAACAGAAATGCAGTGCAACAAACCAACAACAATCAAAGATAACTCAACATCACTAAAGAAAAAGTTTAACCAGTAATTTAATTAATATTGATGAAAAAATAGAAAAATGTGCAAAATACTGATTGATCTTCGCCTAGGAAACTTCAGAAAACATGCCGATTTAACATTTACTACAGAAACCCTGCATCTCCCAGAAAGTTATAAAGTTTTATGTCTTATAAATAACACTTACAAAGACCTGTCATTTTTTTAAGAGAATGCCTTCATGTGCTTTAAGGCCACTTTAAGTTATCCTTCAGTCGCTGCTTGATGTTGTGAAATCTTACGCACTGCTCCTTTAATTCATGTAATGCATTAATGGCAAGAAATAGATTCCTCTTTGGCTCAAAGCTGTGTAAGACTAATGTAAAGTTTCAGCATTAAATCACCAACAAAAGTAACGGAGAAACACACAAACCTGCTACATTATATTTACAAAAGCATACTGAAGCAGATCTGTTCATGCTGCTCCACTCAGAGATTAACTGGCATGTAAACTGATTTGGCAGAGAGAGATATAACTGTCCTGAGTCTTTTTTTTTTTTTTTTCTTTCCCTTGAGCAAAAGTTAAAGCCTCTGTGAGCACTCATCACTCCTCCATAAAGTGATTTCTACACTTGTAGTCGTGTCTGAGATGTGAAGGCGGAAAGACGATAAAAATGCTCTGTTTCAAGTAAACTGAAGAACCTGTTGTTCGGTTCCAGGCAGGTAATGCAAAGTGTGGCAGTTTTACTGCTCGCCTGCAGGGGGCGATGCCGATCTGGAGCGATGCTTCCTTCTGCTCACTGCTCGTCATCCTCGTCATCCTCGTCCTCGCCCTCACTGTAGAAAGCTTCCTCCTGGGAAAGAAATGATCATTTAACATCAGAAGAATCAGACTATTGTAAGAGAGGTTTCTTTATAATGTGTGTTTTTAACGTACATATTTGCCCAGCTCCTTCTCCCAGTTTGAGTAATGCTTCTGCAGATATCTGGCTCCGTGGCCGAACAGCCGGTTCATGGGCAGCGTGTCAGCTGCTGTCAGACGACTAGTGACCTGTTAGGAAGAAAACATGTTCTTTACTCAGTCAGACAGGCGTTTAAAAATTCTGCTCAAATTCTGCAGATAAAGATTTAGTCTGAAATCATTATGTCAGAACTGAACCTGTTTCACACCTTAAAACACATTTTTGTGAATGAGTGTGAAAGGGAAACATAAACAAATGTCTCTCAATGACGCAGAAAGACAAATATTTAATCATCAGGATGCCAAACAGGTTCATTTCCAAACGTTCTTACCTCACAGATCGCAGCGATCTGTTTTTTGGGCGATGTCTGAGGCCCCGGGGTGTCCCAGCTGGAGGGCAGGAGTCCCATCCTGTTGAGGAACGTCGATATCAACCTCTCCAAGAAATCGTAGTTCCATAATATCCTTGAAATAGTCTGTTGCAGCTCCTTGTCCTGCAGACAAGACACACGTTCTGTTTAGTGTTTTTAAAATCAGATCCGGACGAGATAAATGACACAAACATGACCTTAAATCTGACTGCTGTCGGTGGTTAAATCTTAAATGTCTAACTGCTGTTCAAACATGTCTGTGTGTCAGATTAACCGAGGACAAACACGCACAAGTTTGACGCAACAAAAGTCATATTGTTTACATATTTGTACGGTAACAATTAGTCAGGGAGAAATGTTTCATCGGACCTCTTCGTTCAGTCTGTCTCCAGCCTCCCTCAGCAGCAGGCCGATGATTTTCTCCACATCTAAACAAGACAAAATAATCAATCAACATCCAAAATGTAAAACCCTGACAGAAAGGTAAGAAACATGGAGATACAGTTAAGGTCTGTAATGTAGCATGAACAGAAACGCAGCCACGTTTATCCCAGGGAAGGTTTCAGATTCATTCTGCAGAGAGGACACCTGAACTCACCGTCTGGCGAGTCTGTCTCGACGTCTGGAGGGATGAACGGGATGTCATCTGCGATTTTGCTCAGTCTGCTTACTGCCTCTTCCAATCTCGCTTCTTCTTTTGGATCTGAAAGGAATCATCAAAACAAAACACGTTTAAAAAAAAAAAAAAAAAAAAAAAAAAAAATGGTTGACTAATCAAAAGGCACAAGACACATTTCTTAGGAAGACAGGCACAGTGCAAGTCCGAGCTGGTATCTCGGGAATGGGACTTCCCAAATAAATTCCCTCCTAAAGACTCTCGGTAACGTCAGAGTGCGAGCCACGAGGAGCTGAGTCACAGCCTGCAGGGTATATAGTGCGGGGAGAAAGGTCAACAGACAATAAGAACCTGTGGCTGCGTGTTTAAAACACACTCCACCTGATTTACTCTACAGAAATGTGCAGAGACTGAATGACTCCATAGGTGATTAAAAATGTGTCAAGCAACAAATTGTTTGCGTCACTACGTAACTACATGCAGCGGGGGGTTTTTTTTCCAGCACATATTTATGATTACGGTTAAAAAAAAAACGCCCAATACATAGAAATGACACATCACATTGTGCCGTTATCTCTTTATGGTTTCCAGTATGATTCATCATTCAGCTAATATTTGCCATCCTGAGTCTGTTTCAGTGTTTGGAGCCGAATGAAATAAAGCTTGACAACAAGCTTTTGTTGGCGTCCAATTAGCCTCCTTTCTTTTCTGGCCTCCTGACTTGGCTATACACAGTCTGACATTACTGGACTAACAGGTAAGTTCATTTACATTGCAACAAAAAAAAACCCAGTATGATTATTTTACTTTGGCTCGTCAATGAAGATGGCGATTAATGGACATTCAGGCTGTTTAAAAAGTAGTTTTATGATCTTATACGAGCTGCCGAGGCTGTATCTCACTTCTTACCATCTCTTGGAACACCACTGCGAAAGTACACATCAGGTTTCCCAGCAGCCGAGGAATGTTCTGTGAGTTTTGTCCGAGGACTGATGCAGCTCAAAATTCTCTGCAGACGTTTCCATCCCTTCTTCTTCTTCTTCTTCTCCGGCTCGTCCTCAACAGTCTTTGTGGTTATCTCGCCGTTTCCAGGTAAGCCACACTGGTCCACTAGTTTAGGCTCTCCCTCCTTCTTTGAATGTCTCCTCTTTGCGTAGGCCATGAGGAGTCTGAACTCTGTCGTGTCCTCCATGCTGTCTGTGTCTGAGGTAGATTTAGGGTCGCAGTCTGTGCTGCTTTTGAGGTTCTTCTGGTTGGAGATGGGGTCGTAGATTTCCACGTGACCGTTTGCCATGTTGGTTTACTGGTGTTAGAAAGAAAATCATAATCAACACTGGTTATCTTCTGGTTGTTCTTTGAGATTTTCATTGGCCATGTCTCTCAAACAGACATTTATTTAACAGACATAATCTTCAAAAAGAGCTGAAATGAGACACACTGACATCACTAAATACATTTCAGAGCTTCATAAAGAAGGTGGTGACAGAGGCACGTGTATAAACACACTTCTGTTTATCTGGGTTATGTCAAGACATGTCACCATTTATTAAACTTTATGACCCTCTCCACCCCCAAAAATAAACATCAAAAAACAACAAAATAAATATTTTAAATGTAAGTGCCAAGACAGAAAAGTCACAATAACTTAATTGCAGTATTATTAACTGAATTAAGAGTTTTTTTTTTTTTTAATGTTAACTCAGCGGATTTGCGAAGCTTGAAAAGTTTGTTTTACGACCGTCAAACTTCACTTACGGGTGAGTATTTTATTTTAACATTTAAACAGCTGTAACCATGACGACGCTACCTCGTCGGTACTTAAAAGGTGAAAAAAGAAACCAAAAAATTTAAATTAAATTAAATTAAAATTAACACCAGGGTTCTTTATCCCTCTTTCAAATGAATTAATAATTAATTATAACATGTTATTTTGGTCATTAAATTGGCTTTTTGAATTTAACGTTAAGGAATTAAAACTTTACTTCCTGTTTTTGCCGAAAGAAACAAAAACACGCCAAAACTTTTTGAAAGTCCAATAACTTCAAATAACAAAAGATTACTTACCAAGCAAACGACTGGAGAAAAGGCAAAAACGATTTAAATCCTCTTCAGCTTGTCTTTAGCGTTCAGAGACGCTAACAGCGAATATTATTCACCGAAGATGATCGACCCTATTTATCACCGAGCAAGATCCCTACGTCACCGTAAGACGTCCGACCGGAACTGACGTAAAAGACGGTGACGTAAAATAAGCTGATTTTGTGCCTCGTCTTGTTTTTCTTTTTCATTTAAATCGAAAAATTACTAAATATAAGAGAAATGCTACCAAGCAGTGAAACTCGCATAAAAAGGAGCCGAATATATAATTTATAGTTTTCTATTTAGTTATTTCTCAAACTGAAAGTGAATCTGATGCAGTGACGAAGCAAAAACAAACACCGACTTCCGGCTGTTTTTTTTTTTTTTGTTTTTTTTACATCTTTTTTAATATATTTTTTGTTACTGTACATATGTTTTAATTTAGTCCCGTACATTTTTAATAGAAATTACAATAAGAAGATAAAATAATAAAAGTGTTGTTGCTCCAGAAACATCCAGAACATCTTTGTTTTTGGTTGAGGAAACGAAATCTGTTATTGTTGCACATTACTTTCATTATAGATTCATTAGTCTTTTTCTAGTGAATTGGAGGACAAATTATTCCTCAGTTTCACCAGGTGTAACTCTCCTGCCACTTACAGAAATCCAACCACTTACAGTAAATACAGGTGTTTTATGTGTAGCTGTAATTATAACATGACTCACTTGCACGGGACTCTTAAGTGTTTCTGTAAGTGTGTAAACAAAGTCAGTGTAAGCGAATTAAGTCATTAGGTATTTAGTTACCTTAGTGTAGTTAGATATTTTGAAACATGATGCAACATGTGAGGACAGGTTGAGTTTAGGAAACCCCCGGCCCCCTTCTTTAAGGGATCACATGTAAAATAATTTGGAAACACAAGTCTAGAAAGTTCTTTGGAAGCTCACACACACCGTTGAAAAAGGAACTAAAGACATTCAAAGTTAGTCATGATAAAACAAATAAAGCTTGTGGGTCTTTTCCCCTTTATGGTTAGGAATGTGACAAAAAGTCTGAATTTTTATATCATGATAAATAAATTAAAAACACGAGAAAGGTTTTAAATGGAAAAGGACACCACATTGTCCCCCAAAAATCCAATCTTTAAGTCAACAATTCAAAATGAGGACAAAAAAAACCAAAAAACGTCTGGAATAAAAATGACCAGAAAAAAAGTCTGTATATGACTAGAGAAGTCAAAACAAAGAGAAAACCAAGAAATTAATTCAAAATGTTGGCAACTTTTGTCAAAAATGTAAGAAAATCTGGACTTAATAAGTTAAACTATTGTACAAAACACAAAGTTTTCAACAATAAGGAGAAAAAAAAGTCTAAATTATGACCCAATACGACAAAGACATCTAGAATAAATAAGTGGGCTGATTTGTTTCAGTTTTTTGAGTTGTAATTTTTCAGACTTTTAAACACTGGTGGGAGAGATTTCCTTTTTTTAAATGATGATTTTTTCAGATCCCCACTGATCTTGTTGTTCAGACATTGAGAAACTGCAGGAAGTGAAGTTTATAAGACAAATAAGACGTGACTTAGCAGACTTCAGACATTTTTCCCCACTTCATCCATCTAAGTAAAAGTATTTGTGGAGCTTCCCCGCTGACTCAGTGAGCTTCTGTTGACTTTAACAGCAAACTGTGAACTTCTCAAACTGGCGTCAACTTCAAGATGTTTTAGACTTGTTTATCGGTGAGTGTTCACTTCCTGTTTTAATCACAAAAATACAGCCAGGCGTTGCTGAAATGTGGTACATCTTTAAACTCACCTTGTCTTTGTATTTAACTGTCTTTAAAATCTGATGAAATATGAAGCGCTCAGTTGAAACATTTAGAAGAAAAAGGAAGAATTCAGCAGTGTGAAGAAAGAGTCTCATGCAGTCAGTGACATCTTAAGAAGCAGCTGAGGGAGTCACTGCTTTTTGTTTTACTTTGAAACAACAAAATCTTACACAACTGTACACACCCTGTAAAGTTTAATTTCCCTGTTTAGGCCTCAAGTTATCGACTTTTGGAAGATTCTTGCCTTTATTGGATCAGACAGCTGAAGAGAGACAGGAAACGTTAGGAGGAGGGGGGGGGGGGCGACGGCGACACCCAGCAAAAGTTAAGTTTGGATCATAAATAACGAACAAGTGGATTCCATTTCAGCTCTGATTTTTACCCAAACATTCGATGGACAGACACAAGGCCGGAGGCAAAAACTACTGCATCACATCTTCTTTTAACAAAGTCATCAAATAATACAACAAACTTCAAGTAATCCCATCATCATCATCATCATCATCATCATCATCATCATCATCAGCAGCAGAGAAATAAAAAATACAAAAGCAGAAGAAAAAGAAACAAACACATGTTGAACCTCAGAGAGAACTCAGGTAGAAATCATTTATATTCATTTAATAGTTGAAACAACAATAATGCCTTTTTGTCTTTTTTAAATAATCCAGAGAGGTAAGAAAACTATCATGCATAACCAACGCTGATGAGACACAGTTTGATACACAGTCGTGTTTCTGAGTGATGAGAAGCGTGTGTGTGTGTGTGTGTGTGTGTGTGCGTTTGTGTGTGTGTGTGTGTGTGTGGATCAGAGCGGGCCCAGCTTTAACCTCGGTCACTTCTTAGGAAATATCGACACACAGAGAGTGCACTCAAATCTTCTCCTTCTACTTCTTTTTTTTTTTTTTAAAGCGTCCACACACTCAGAGGAAGGTCTCAGCCGCAGGAAGAGTCCTGCATCAGAAACATTTGTGGAGAAAATTCACTAGAAAAAAAACAATCTGGGAGGTTTAGATGTAGACTAATGTCAGGAATGAGTCAGCAGGGCGTTGTCTGTCATGTTGAGAAAGACCTGATTGACAAAAGGGGATATGTAAATGACTAGCTCAGATTTGTTTATTTCTGCAGATTTTCACAGGTTTGACTTGAGTTTTTTCCTTGCGCAGGTTTGAGTAGTAAAGATAAAATAACTGGAGCGTGGATGAAATTAACAAATGAAAGCTAACGACTGGTCAAAAAGGCTGAAACTGGACTACATGTGTTACTGTACTTATAAAACCAGACCTTACATAACGACTCTCGACATCTCTGCAGATCCTCGGCGAGAGTCGTCACTGCTTTATGTTTAGATGTAGTTCACAACAGGTTATAGAAAAAAGAGAGCACAGGGTTTGTTTAAAAGGTCGATGCATCGACAAACATGCACAAAAAACGAAAAAAAAACCCCCGACACAATCATGGAACCAACCGGCACTGAAGTAAAACTGCACATTCGATACTCCTCGGTGCCAACGACGTTCAAAACATTAATGTAATGTAAACGATCAGAGAGGAAAGCAAAAAGACGTCATCGCTTCATTCATATTGCATTGAATATGGCTCAGATTCTTCTTCCTCTTTTTCTTGGATAAATGCTGCTCACACACACACACACACACACACACACACACACACACACACACACACACACACACACACACACACACACACACACACACACACACACACACACACACACACACACACACACACACACACACACACACACACACACACACACACAGTTATATCACCACACAGTTTGTATTCATGGTCACACTGCACTGAGAGCAGACTGTTTCACCTTACATCAACTTCTCTAATCAGGTTTGATATGGAATGGGCCATATTATAACACACACACACACTCACACACACTCACACACACTCACACACACAGCATGTTAGGAGCTTGGTCGAGTCAGGAGTACCAGACACACGGTGAAATATTCAGACTAATTCATTTTCAGTAATCTATTCAGTAATCTGAAATGTCCTGTTTTAGCCATGATGCTAAAATCCTTTTTTTTTTTTTTTTTTTAAACCGGGGTTTGGTGTAAACAGAAGAATGAAAACAAAGCTGCATGTACTGACCGTGAACAACACCTGCACACCTGCACAAGGATCTACTGTATGTTTGTGTATGTCTGAGCTTTCCAAATAATCCGATGTGGTTCAGCCCTGAAGGATATGATGAATTCTCAACGCCACAACACTAGAGAGTTTAGATTCAACCCCCCTCCCCCCCCAAGATGTTTGGACACAAGAGAGAGGGGGGGGGGGGGACTGACATGCAGGAAAGTAGCCACAGGTCGGACTTGAACCTGTGCCGTCGACTTGGAGGACTACAGCCTCCGTACATGGGACGTGGCCTCACAGCTAAGCCATCTGCTCCTGGAGCCTGAATTCTTTTTTTTCCAAGCCTATTGGATACTTTATGATTATTCTAAATTAAATATTACACCCAAACTTGTCAAATCTGGTAACCATATTCTGTCGGCAGGGGGGTCGGTAGCCTAGCGGTTTGTGTGTGTGCCCTATGTGCGGAGGCTTATGTCCTCAAAGCGGGCGGCCCTGGTCTGGGTCTGACCTGTGTCTCCTTTCCCGCATGTCGTTCCTCTCTCTCTCTCTCTGTGGTTTCTGACTCTATCAGATGTCCTGTCTCTAAAATAAAAAGAGACAAAAAAGACAAAAAGCCCCAAAAATGAAGAAACGAGTTCTCTTCCTCCTGATGTTTTTTTTATTTGAAGCCTTTTAAGAGGCGTTAAAAGCTGAACGTGTTACTCATGTTGTATGAAAAGTCTCCCTGTGCAGACTGCTACTCGTGTAATCCAGCTGACTTAAAAAAACCTTTTACTTTTTCTCAAACTCTTGGACTTTAAATCGTTGCCTGTCATTGTTTTGCAGCAGTTTCTTGTATTTTCATGTTTCATATGATAGAAATAAATCGTTTTATCCTGTTCTTTCTAAAAGCTCTCCTTCCACACGGTAATATAGCTTCTCAATAAATAAAAACATCAAAGTTATAATTTGGTATAAAAAGCGATCCGTCCTGGGTGTCTGATGAGACAGTGATGGATTCTGGGAACATTTCCTGACACGGCGTCAGTGTAATGTCTTTGGCACAAACATTTCATGGGGTTAATATATAAAACCTCAGAGTAAACGATGAGCTCTGGAATAACACGGTGCGTCTTTGTGATTCTTCTCCGCAGAAACTTCTTGTGACTGAAATAAAAGACACGTCTTCAAGTGAACTCGCCACCTGACGCGGCTGCTCAAAGTGCACTTACATCCTGAACTGTTAAATAGTCCGACAATCAATCACTCGGCCAATCAAAACAATCAATCAGCACAACCAATAAATAGAATATGAATAAATAAATACAAATAAATAGCATTAAAATCTCCTCTGCAGAGCTGAAGCAGGTCACTCCTCTGGAGCTTCAATCCAAAGTCTGTTTTGCTCTGCGAGTGTGTGCAGAGTCCAGAGAGACACAGTGTGTGTGTGTGTGTGTGTGTGTGTGTGTGTGTGTGTGTGTGTGTGTGTGTGTGTGTGTGTGTCTCAGACAGCAGTCTCTAAGTCCTCATGAGGAGCAGAAGATGTGTTTTGTTGGGCGCTCAGGTAGGTGGTGAGCTCCGAGTCTCCCTCCGCTTCCTCAGCAGGTGTTTTCCCCTGGTGGATAAAAAACACAATCACAGCGTGAAAAAAAAAAAAAAAAAAAGAGAGAGAGAACAGCTTCAAATAATCTTAATCTTATCTAACAGCTGATTACTCTTAACAATTTATCGCGTCCTTCAAATGAAGCTTGTAAAGTCGTGAAGTTGGCTACAGGAAAGGCTTGGGGATCAAGAAGTAACCGCATGGGAACACGGTCTCCTCCTGACTTTCTATATAATGTTAACATTAAACGCCACCCGGAGGAACACGAGACAAGGTGTCAAAAGGTGATGATCTAGATTAACAGTTGCCACAGTCTCCATTTAGTCCCTAACTACGGCTCCGCCCCTTTCTGAAAATGTCATCCAAACAATGTTTCAGCTCACATCTGAATTGTCAGATTTATGTTGTGTGAAGGTTTCGTGACCTTGTGACCTTTCTGGTCCTGGATTCTGAGGAGTAAAGAGTGTGTGTCCTCTGTAGAGTGTGTGTGCAGGTTTGTGGTGTGTGGAGTGTGAAAGCTGCTGCGCGTTTACCCGGAAGTTGGTCTTCAGGAGCGACGCCCCGGCCTCCACCAGAAGACGACACACGGACAGCTGCTTCTCTGAGGCGGCTTTGTGCAACGCAGTGTCCCCTCTGCACACACACAGAAACACACACACACACACACACACACACACAGAAACAAACACACACACACACACAGAAACACACACACATACACACACAGAAACACACACACACACACACACACACACACAGAAACACACATGTCAAGGGGATCCTGTTTGTTTTCCTGCAAATCCTCCAAAAGATATTTGCACATTTTCCCCCAAATTTGGTAAAGAACATCTCTGGAATGTGATTTTCAGATCTTTGATACTATCCAGAGTTCTGCTACATCTTGCCCTGAAAGTTTCCTCACATTCACAGCGGACGTTGCAGCAAGATATGACAAAATATCTTCTCAACACTTTATTCTATCAAAACAAAAAAAAGGTGCCCAGATGAAGATATGATGGCAGGAAAATGTGGTGCAATGTGTCTGCTCCATGTGGGTACTGTGCTAGCATTTACAAGGAAATGACACAAATACACACAAAGAATTCTTCATACAAAAGCAAAGCTAAAAGTTCCCCACATACTTCTCTCGGTCCGTCAGATCCAGAAGCACCTTGGAGCCTGAAAAACAGGAACAAACAGCTTGAGATATTGTCTGATCATCACACTTTAATTCCCCTCTAACACACCGTGCACGGTGGACAGTGTGATACGTGTGACTTTAAAAATGAAGCATGCAGCAGCAGCAGCAGTGAGATGACATGAGGATGATTCACTCTCTCACCCTGCTGCAGGATGAAGCTGACCAGCTCTGTGTGTCCGTTCCGAGCAGCTATGTGTAACGCCGAACAACCTCCAGAGTCTCTGACCAACAGGCTGACGCCTCGATGCACACACTCCGACAGCTGAGCGCACAAACAGGAAAAAGAACGAAGAGATTAGGGATACTTTTTTTTTTTTTTTTACAAGGAATGAGGACTACAGCCTCTGTACATGGGGTGCGCAATATAACCGCTAGGCTATGCAGGCTCCTTGTTCTCTCTTTCTAAATGTAAATGACCTTTTCCACAAATTCGCACGGAAATGAAGTAGTGTGGCATTTTTGTGTTTGTGCTGATTTATTCATTCATTTGAGACATTAAGCACACGTTACAGAGCGCTTACACACCGTGGTACTTTAAAGTAGACACACCCAAGAAGCATAAGGAAATAAAAACTCGAATAAAAAATCTTGACATCTGGGAAGGTTGAGCACAAACATGCTTTAAATGCTGAGTCACGTTTTTAGCAGGTGTTCAAAAAAGAGAAGTCGAAAAAAAGAAGTTAGTTTATTTGGTTGTTTGGAAACTCCAGCCGACCCAAACGAGTGCAACGGGTGTGTCCGTGTGTGTTTGGTTGCACTTTTTACCGTAGTAAGATCCCCTGTGCTGGCTGCTTTAAGTAGAGCTGTGAACACAAAAGACAAGAATCATCACGTGAGATCTCAGCCCAGAGAGGAAGTTTCAACGGTTGTCAAAAAAGATCTGCGTCCGCCGCAGAGAAGATGACTCACTATGAGAAAGGTTAAGGCATTTACAGATTTTTGTTTGTCTACTAAACAATGAAATATTTTGTGTTTACTCTCAATACGATCTGGTTTCCTTTTAAAGATTGAAGAAGAGACTTTTTTTAAAATCTCGATCAAGGTTTTTTTTTCCCAGGCTAAACACTTTATAAGACCAGTTGTGTACTTGAACTTTGTGCATGAGCAGATCGGTTTCTCCCACTTGCTTTATGCAAGAGATGCATGTGCACCTGTTTCATTTTCTTAAAAGGAATAAGAAGTTACTGATTTGTATTTATTATACACACAGAACCACCTTTTAATACCAAAGGGGGTTAAAATATAATCTCTTTGGGCCTTGCAACTCGCTTTCCGGTTCATGTACTGTTGAACCATAGACTGTAAATATTAATGGATGAAGCCTGAGTGACGTCATCCAACAAAAACGTCTTTTCTGCCAGTCATGTGTATGTGACTTCTGGTGTTCTTTGAGCCAGCCTCAACTCGATGATGCACTTCCACATTGTCTTCATTTTTCAACACCGGAGGTTGCTGCTTGTGTTGAACTAGCAAAGATGGAGTTGGACACACCCTGAATAAACCTGCACTTTGCACTTCAGACCATGGGCTAAGTAGTTGATAGCACTGTGTCAAGTTTATGTTTTGATGAGTCATGCTTTGTACCGGCAGCTATTTAAAGGACATTCCTGCTTGCAACACTTTTGTTGTTTTCTGTCACTGATTCAAAGAGATTTTAACTATGAAACACAAAGCAAACCTTACAGAACAATACCTGAATATAAAGTGTGTAAGGATAAACTAAGGCAGCACAAACATACAGTATGATTCAGAGTGTGGTTTGCAAAGCAGATACAACAGGGGGAGGGGGTTTAGACTTTAGACTGTGAACCGAGCTTTGTTTATTGTCAGTGTGGTCTGAGGGGAAAAATATTAAAGCAAAAGTGAAAGTAAACAGAGTGATAGCATGTCTGGACATGTCTAGAATAACAGGTTGACCATACTGGAGAGTCCCAGGATCAACAGACTTCACACTACCACGAGATCTGAGCACACAAGGCTGCAATGAAAAACCTCCTAAAAGTTTCAGAAATTTCCAGAACGAGTCTTTGAAGAACTAAAACCATTGTTGTCATCATCAAAGCAGGAGATTATAGTTAGCAAATGACAAGAGTGCATGCATCAAGGGATGTGTGTGTGTGTGTGTGTGTGTGTGTGTGTGTGGACTGTACCTTGGTCCTCTGATGACAAGGGAGAGCTGAAAAAAGGAAAATCAAAGAAGGAGTTAAAATGTGATTTTAATAAAAAATAAAAAACTGTTATCGTGATTTTATCTTGCAAAGTTTGAAAACATCTGGGTTCAGTTTTAGGGATTTGGATTTGGTGTTTTTCTTTGACACTGAGATCGTAAACCGAACAATCATGGATAAGATTAAGATTTACTTTTATTGATCCCTGCAAGGGGAAATTTCAGTTTTTACACTCTGTTAGTCATGAACACACACCTGCAGAAACAGGATCCTATGGACATGCACTAATGGAGAGAAGCCAGAGTGACGGAGCGGCCCACGGCGGGCGCTCCTGAGCTGATGGTGGGGAGGGGGTTCGGTGCCTTGATCTGACACCTCTCCAGCTACCAGACCAACTTCCATATTTGGTCCGCACCGGCGACCCTCCGGTTCCCCACCCAAGTCCCTACAGACTGAGCTACTGCCGCCACACATAACAGCATCTCTTCTGTTATATTATATAAGGATGTTCTAGAGACTAACAGGTTTCAAAAGGACAATGATCAGTACACTGTACGTCCGCCCAACGTCGGGATCTCACGTCCGCCCGACGTTCAGACGTTGCCCGACACACAGTGTTTACAACGTCTCATTTATATCCTGACGTACCCAGCAGTAGGTTCCACCACCAGATCAGGCATCCCCGTGGACGACCCCTGGCTCACAGTCGGAGCTTCGTGGTCCAGGATGAAAACCTCCTCCTGACAAATCTCTGTCACAAAGTGGAGGTGCTCCTGCAGACACACACACACACACACACACACACACACACACACACATATGAATACAGCGCAGAGGCACGTCAATACAACTTCAAAATAAAACATGAATACATTCATTTTGGAGAATTCAGAATTCTTATTTTAGGTGTGAAATGGTGTTCACCTGAGCCTTGTCGATGCGATAGAAGCGGTCGGCTGAAGTGGCTGCAGGAGAGACAATAAAATGTTTTAAAAAAGGAACATATTAAAGTTAAAAGTTTTTCATGAAATCTTTACATTTTACTGTTTCCATCAAAATGTGAATTTATCCGTGGAGGTCTCAGTCACTCACAATCCAGGAAGCTCCAGTTTGGAGAGAGTCTACTGGTCGAACTGGTCCTGGGAACGCCTCGACACTCATCCTGCAGATAATAAAACGGACACTGAGATCTTTAATATCAACCTCACTGACCTTTAACCTTCAAAACAACAAACAGAACACTGAGTGTAGTTTGCAGAGAGAGAAAGCAAAGAAAGAAATCCAGACAGAGAAAAAGTTTAAAGAGTTTGTTTCTGAGCAGCTGAACCATCGATAACAAGAAGCAGACAATGAAGCAACAAGCTTACTTTTTTATCACTATCATATTTTCTCTTTGTCATGATGCCTTCGACGTCTTGTGTGAAGCACTTTGAATGACCCGAGGATTTGCTTTATAAATAAACGTGCCTTGACACAAATCACCAAAATACTGCTGTGAGATTAAAAATATTTAAAACTGTATACAGAGTAACAGGCTTTGAAAAGAAAAGTCACATTTGGACATTCTAATGACAACTGAACTTTTTCTATAGGGACACCCAAAAGTCATATACCTGATAGTGCACTCTGTGGTCAGTAGATGGCGCCTGGTGTAAGTCCTAGCAAGCACAGCAGACAGGTTTCAAGGTTAACAAACAGCCAAAGCATTTGGAGCAAAAAAACTTCCACAGATGTTAGCTCGATTAGTCCCCCCCCCCCCCCAACATGAGACACAAAGGACGGCTCTGCATTCCCACCGCTGCTGCTTATGTGTTCATTTATAAATATATAAATAAAGCACACTAACAGAGAGGAGGAGGGATTGTGCTGCAGCAAGCGTCATGAAATAATGATGGCGAGAGGAGAGAGGGTAAAGGGAAGAAGACGGTTTTAAAGTTATGATGAGAATAACGATGAAGGGGGGAAACTTGCCTCTTGCAGTCGGTCGATGTAGAGTCTGCACGTCTCCAGGTCACAGTCGCCTCTCACCACCACAATGCCTACTGGGATGGCTGGAATACACAAACAAACACTTCAAACCAACCGAAAGAAAGCAGAGACAGAATTCTGACACATTATTGACGGTTCGTCCGTTATCCCATCTATTAGCTTTTTTTTTTTTTCCGTCTCCATCATGTGCTGTTTGAGAATATGCAGCTCTCGAACGTCCTGTTGCTCCATCATGTTCACCAGCTGGTAACTAACTGTGTGTGTGTGTGTGTGTGTGTGTGTGTGTGTGTGTGTGTGTGTGTGTGTGTGTGCTGTTTGCTGATGGACAGACAGCATAGAGCAGGTTTTTGTTGTGAAAGCAGGCACTGAATGGTTCAGGGCCAAAGTACATTAGTGACCTTCTATGAACCATCCAGACCGCTCAGGTCGTCCGGGACAGATCTGCTCTCCGTCCCCAAAGTCAGACCCAAACACTAGTCCTTCTTTGCACGGTGAATTAAAATTTCTTCTTTCTGACTATTGACGCTCATTATGTTTCTGTATATTCCAGAGTTTCTGCCTTTGCTTTGTGTGTCAAAGCACTTTGTAAACAGCTGATATATGAAAAACAGTTATTATCATTATTATGATTGGTTCCCATGGCGATTAATACAAGCCAAGACAGCTGTGCTAGCAGTGACTGCATGCATTGCATTTACGGGTAGTTTTACTTGGCCTGAACAAATAAGGTTGAAAAACTGAGTCACTATAAAATATAGTTTTTTTCAAACGCATGCACGCCGTACGCACGCACGCACGCACACAGCCTTACAGATGTCTCGTAGTCGTTCTTTGTCGTACTGCAGCCGGTCGTACTCCTGCAGGCTGATACGATTCACCCGAAGACGCAGACGATCAGGAACTGCATGAGGACTGGAGAAGAAAAACACACAACTGATGTAATGTCAAATGAGCACACGTATATCAGACACCCGCAAACGTGTGGTGATAAGGACACACATGCACACATGCACACACAGACACACACACACACAGACAGACAGAGACACCAAATAAGAACAAAAACCATTAAACTCCTCATCCGTCTTGTGTTTTCTGTTTCAGATTTTCCATTTTCATGCTTTTTAAAATGAGGTCAAGGAAAAAAAACACTTTTTAGTCGATATCTCAAGATGTGCAAAATATGGTGAAGTATTAAAATGTAACAGTACAAATAAAAAAGGCTGTGCTCTCCTTCTGAGTTTGAGGCAGGCCAACACATTTTTAAGTCGATCATTGTGGGCAACAATGCCTTTAGCGAGGACGGAGGCTGATGAAGGCAGATTATTGACGTCAGAATCATGGTGGGCGAAAAGCAAAAGAAAGACGTGAAAAAAACAAAAAAAAAACAAACACACTGCTCCTGGAAAATAAATAAATAAATAAAAAACCCTGCCTTTAAAAAGCTCAAACCCTAACAGGCAAAGGAACAATCAGGGATTATTTACATCTCCAGTGTTCTTCTAAGCTCAAGCAAATTCATGCATCAGCTGTACGGGGGGGCGGGGGGGGGTTCATACATCAGGTGAGGGGACAGGACAGGTGCAGGTGGGTGCAGGGGTCATAAAGGTCACAGCTCAGAGTAAAGTTAAGTGCAAAGGGACGACAGCAGCAGGAACATGGAGACAGGAGGCTCATTCAGAAGAGGAGAGGCTTCAGCATGCTGCCATACAATTACTCATTCTGTCCCACAGTCCATGAACGCATCATAAAACATGAACTGACATTCAAAGAGACACGACACACAACTCGTGTTCGACCGAGGTGAAACTTTGAAGCTAAGTTGCTGCAAACTGTCGTCAATGTGCGTCACTTAATAGTCTTTAACACAAAGGTGCATTATGTATCATAACTGCATCTCTGTCCTTCTGTCTGTTTTTCTTAATTACTGCATTTTTCATGTTTTCATTTTGCAGGTTTTTATGTGTCTTGTAGTCTTCTAATGTACTTTTTGGGGGTTTTATGTATTGAAATATGTTTTTTTAAATTGTAATAAAAATGTTAAAAGCAAGATCTACATATGAGACTTGTACCACCTGCAGGAAAGTGCAAAGGAAGAACTACACAAGGCTGAGGTTAACTGGATTTCATGGCAGAAAAAAAACAGGAAGTTTTGTCATGAAAAATACAGATTTGTATAATTTCATTCCTACTTGGGCTGAACATGGCTGTTCATTTGGGTTAAAATGTCTAATTTGTAAACTATGTATTCTGTTATTTTAGAATCAAATATCAGTCGAACCAGAGACACACATAAATCTGTACACACACACACACACACACACACACACACACACACACACACACACTCATACAGTGACAGAGGGCGCAGGTACTTACACAGAGAAGGAGTCTGGGGGAGCAGAGAGGCGGCGCAGATCAGCTGCACACACCTTCTGAATACTACCGCCGCACACACAAATATACACACACACACACAAACACACACAGGAGAGGAGGAGTGTGTGGTAGAGAGGAGAGGAGAGGAGAGGAGAGGAGAGGAGAGGAGGAGAGACAAGGGGTCAATGAGGGAAAAAAAAGAGAAGAGGAGGTGAGAAGAAGGTGAAGGGGAGTGAAGGTACAACGAAGGAGAAGTGGAGAAGATGAGGAGACAAGAAATAAAGAGGAGGAAGAATAGACAAGGTGAGGGGGCAGGAGAGGAGAGGAGGGGAGGGGAGGGGAGAGGAGAGGAGAGGAGAGGAGAGGAGAGGAGGGGAGGGGAGGAGAGGAGGGGAGGGGAGAGGAGAGGAGAGGAGAGGAGAGGAGGAGAGGAGAGGAGGGGAGGGGAGAGGCGAGGAGAGGAGAGGAGAGGAGAGGATGGAAAGAATAACAGGGTAAAACAAATTAAACAAGACAGGAGAGAAGGACATAAACGAAGGAGAGGAGAGAAGGTAAACAAATGAAAACAATAAATAATCAATGTTTATGAAAAAGGAGGAGGAGGAGGAGGAGGAGGAGGAGGAGGGACAGGAGGAGAGAAGCCCAGAGGTAAGTGGACACACACTTAGAGCACAGCAGCAGAACATGAAGCTCATGAAGTTAATCCTCTATATATTATGTGTTTGTTTGTTTTTATCACATGCACACGTTTACTGCAGCCTGTTCACAAACTGTTAAAATCAGACCAACATTTAAACACGGATAAATACATGAAAAAGTTATTAGTGCTACAAGGATGGAGGAGAGTTAGTAGCCACACAGTCTCACATAAGACTGTATAAAAAGATGGATGTTATGATCCAGGGCGCAGATGGCCTAGAGGTGAAGTCACACCCCCGAAACATGGACGCCTCCAAGCAGGCGGCCAATCGAGACTGACCTGTGGCTCCTTTCTCGCAAGTCAGTCCCCACTCTCTCTCTTTCCTACTCTGTCAACTCCATTTAAATAAAAGCTAAAAAAGTGTAATGATCAGCTGTTTTGTGGTGCAGCTTCTAACCGAAGTGTCTGAGTGTTCACTTCTCTGAGAAGTTCTGATTCGTTATTTGATGCTCTATAAAAAAAGGAGTAAAATGCGACGATTGACAGCTTTGTTGACGAAAGCGGCTCCTGCAGCGTCCTCCAGATTGTCAGAGTAGAGGAGGAAAGACTCTGCTGTGGACTGTACCCACCTGAGGGGTCTTTGACGTTTAATCGGTAAGTTAAATGTGTTGTTTAGAGGAAGAGATGGGACGTCAATACGGCCGCTTCACCATACCCCCGTCACACAGGGGATTTGGGGGGGGGGGGTTATGGCTCCCCTTTCATCCATCTTTCTACACAGTCAATGGTCTCCCATTCTTACATTGTTTTCTAATAGAGTGCTGTGGTTTTCCTCCTGGAGACAGATCAATAAGTGTCTCCTTTTATTCCCCGTCCTCAGCTGATATAGAGTAAGTAGAGGGGGGTGGGGGACCACAGAGTGTAACATGTCACTGTGTCAGTGGAGGAACCCCCCTGGGTGTTTTGATTTTTGATAAATGTGAGTGGACATACATACAGATCGCTCCTCTGATTGTGTGTTTTTTTTGGCGAGCTGATCAGAGATGTGGGACGTTGAGGGGAGTGAATGTCAGCTCCCACTGAACAGACTGTATGACTCACTCAGTGCAAGCCGGGCTTTTACAACACTGCTGGCCTAGTTCCTCTGTCTCCACATGAGCGTGTGTGTGTGTGTGTGTGTGTGTGTGTGTGTGTGACTCACTCGTTAAGCAGGGGGACAGAGGTGCGTCTCTTGCTCTTCTGGACCATGTTGGCCTGATTTCGGAGAGAGATGTGGAGAGTGGAGGGAGACAGGCGACACGGCTCTCCGTCCACCTTCACACACACGCACACGCACACACACACACACACGCGCGCACACACACACACACACACACACACACACACACACACACACACAAACAGGGATCGATGTTAAAAGCAAATGATTAAACCGAGGCGGCGTGATGAGAAGAGCACGGCATCGATGGGTTGTTTTTAATATCTTCCTTCCAGTTTGCAGTTATCATACAATACATTTTGCTTCACCTCACACATTTTTGTCTCATTGCGAGGGAAAGGTCAAAGGTCAAAGATCAAAATTTCAAAGATTGAAATGTCTCTGTTCATGGAGATGTTCAAAAAGGTCAGAAATAAACTGAGAAAAAGCTGCAGGTCTTCTGATCTTCTGTTTTTTTAAGGTGCATTGTAAACAATCAGTCCCGTAACTGAGCATGTTGTGATGCTGGTGAGTCTGTGTGCTCACCTGCACAGGTACAGTCTTGTAGGTAGTGAGGACGACTTCTCTGCACTGGTGCAATCGCTCTCCGTGTCCGCCAACCTGTAGCGCCGCCTGGTGGACGAGAAAGACGCTTACACTCACTATGTGACAGATCACATCTGCATTGTTTTTCCTTGCCTCTGTGGTCCATTTTTCACCGCTTCTTTAATCAGTGTTTACATATTTATTCTCTCACCAGTGAGGCCATGGTGAAGCCGATCACCTCGATGCAGCCGTCGTCATGGCGCTGCGGTTCAAAGTCTCGGTGGTCCCCTGTGTTTCCCCACGGCATGGTGCCAGCACAGTACCTGCAAAACAGAGGTTTCTTAAGGGTCTCTTTTTATTCTTCATGTTTCTAACTTCAGTTAAACACCCACTCGTCACAAACATGAACAGAATCAGGGACTGCGTTTTAATCACCGAGCAGAAAAAAAGAGCACGCGCAAAAACACGCTTACAAGAAAACATAGAAGTCAGCACACTCGGTGTCCTTTAACGTTTCAGCACACAGCCTTCATCAGCGCTGATGACAGCTGTTTGCTGAAACGTGTCAGCTGCTGCTCTACACAGATTATAAAACCTCAAAAGGACATTTGAGTGTGCTGACTTTTCTGCTTCCTCGCAGGATTATTCACCTACCTGGGAATGTTTAGAAACACGATGCACTGAAACTTCAGCTCCTGGATCTTTGGAGTTAAGTCGGTACCATCACACTGGGAGAGACAGACACACAGAATTACAACTCAAGTATTCTCCTTTATTGCACACACCTAACTGTTTACACTCGCGAAGGACGTTCTTCACTGTCGTGTAAACAGGCAGCAGAATGGACAATGAAATTGATTGTTTCTGTCCTTGCACAGAGGTCAGAGGTCAGCAGCGGTATAAAGGCTCTGCTGAGTGGTCAGTGTCTCTCCCTGAAGGACGGACACTCCGGCGCGGCGGGGCGTCACACGAGCAGCTCAAGGACGACCTCTTGTAATCAACCGGCCGACCTACTGCCCAGACAGGTCGACACGGAAAAGTGATACAGGCTGAGAGTGTGTGTTAACACTCACCACTACTCTGACGTGCTTGGACAAATCCCTGGAGCTCCTCTGGAGGAAATCTGAGAACGCGGCCTGTGAAGACACACACACACACACACACACACACACACACACACACACACACACACACACACACACACACACACACACACACACACACACACACACACACACACACACACACACACACACACACACACACACACACACACACACACACACACACACACACACACACACACACACACACAGAAATGTACATAATTAAACAGAATCATTACATTACCTTCATTAAAAAAACATGAATCTCCTACATGCCTCTTTTCCAACTTCTCCCGTCGTTTATTCCTTACATCTACGATTACATATTCTACAAACTGAAGGAGTACAAACGCTGGATTTAATGTCTGAATAAATTATTTAAAATCATGATTTACAGATTTAAGAAATTCTCTGAAACACAGGGTCTTAAAAAAATGAAGGAATGAACTTAATCTGTGAGCAGGGAATTTTTTCTTAGCATTAATTGGATTGGGGCGGCATCCCCATTCAAGTCCTGGTACGGACTAGAGAACGGATTGTTGGAGAGGGGCCAGTTCACTCCCTCGAGTACTGCTGAGGTGACCTCCTGTGTGCAGCCCCCTCACTCCGACTTCTCTCCATTAGTGCAGGTCCTATTTGTGTTTGTGAGTATTTCAGGGCTTCATATGAGAGTACCATGTCTCTCAATTACAGAGTGTCAACCCCCGGATTTCCCCTCAGGGATTAATAAAGTATGGTGAAAAAAAAGAAAGAAGTGTTTTTAACCCTGAGAGGTGATAATGAAGTCACTATCACGTGGACTGACATGTATTTCCATCAGAACAACAGCAGGACGTAGAGATGACCGACTGTTTGCCTTCACTGTGTTGTGTTGTTCTTGGCTTTTTGTTAACAAAATGATTTCTAAATGTTTAGTAGAGGACATGAGATTACAAGAAAGTTAAATAAAATGACCCAATTTAAGGCTGAAAATTGAAACTTTTAATTGCAGAAAATCAAACTTTATCCTAACCCCCTCCCTCCTTCAGTGAGCAGATCTTTAAGGTCCTCCATTCCTCCTAACTTCCCTCCTTCCCTTAGCGTTGTGCTATCCTCTCAGCTGCAGAACACTCTGGGAATCTGAGAGTCTTATAGTGCGAGTTTGTGTGAGTGTAAATATGCAGGAACACTCACTCCTGCATAGAACATCTTGTTGCGGAAGCGACTGTTAAACTTTTCCGGGTTGGCCTCTGGAAAGACACGATCAGAGAGGAAGAGAAAAACAGAATACATTAAATAAGTTGTAGAGTTGAAGCGGAGTACGACGGTGCATATGCATGAATGAACGAGCGCATTTTTAAATATTTCATTTATTCTGCTCGTCTGCTTTCAGCGGAGTGGGATGCATTAAGAGGAAAGTGGAGGAGTTAATGGAACATAAATAGAGATAATGCAGAGGGAAACGTTAATAATAATAAGACATTAAAATGGATTTCAGAGACCTCTGGATTCGTGGAACTCCAGGGTGACGTGAGCATCGAAGCCCAGGCTGAAGTAGTTGTTGAACACGTTGAGAGGCAGCTGAGGACGCAGATAAAAATACTGAAGTGAGTGTTTCACAATGTATCCACACAGATCACACCTCAAATATACTTCACACGGGAACCCAGTGATACTCATGTTCACATTTCCTAATATTTTCTTTAGTCTGGATCTTCATCACCTCCACACAACAAACACTGACTTATTCTATTGTTGTTCCATCACATTCAGTGTCAGGATCACCAACCGATTGACTGTTTAATTGATCAATCAACCACTGAAAGGTTGGGAGGGTAATTTAATGATTAATTCCTGTAACAACTCGATTACACAGCTGCGTCAGGGCTAACAGATGATTTACTGCTGCTCTGCTTCATATTCTGAGGGGTTTGCACGAGAAAATTACAATTAAAGGAAGAATGTGCGACTTTTTGATCCAGTAGATGTCGCCCTCGAGCATCAGCATGAAACCAAAACTGTTTGGTTAGGGCTGGGCGATATGGACCAAAACTCATACCTCAATATTGTTTAGCTGAATGGCGATACTCGATATATGTCGATATGTATTTTATTAACAGTGAAAACACATGGAAAAATAAACTACCTGTTTGTGAATTTAAAAAGTAATATGATAAAATAAAAATACAATAAAAGAGAGAGAGAGGAAGAGCAGGGTTAAGAGGGACAGACAGTCAGTCATCATCAGTGAGATGAGAAAAAGGTGACCTGGCACCTCTGTAACGTTATTTTAATGCAACATAAACTATATCCATATTAACGATATTGTCTTACCCTATTTCATGTTTGAAAATATATCGATATATCTTAAAAACTCGATATATTTCCCAGCCCTATGTTTGGTGACACCTCCGCTATTCTGAAGCCTCCGCTCTGCTCACACCTCCAACCCCATCTCCAAACACATTCCCATGAAGGAGTTATCAATTATAAAATTGTCCTTAGCTCGAGCTGCAGTTGCCTGTGACCTTCATTGTTATGTTAGCACACTTTGGTTAACTCATAGCTTCATATAAATGAAGGATAAATTGATATGATTAAGGTTTGAGGGAAATTCATTTTACATTTTTCAATCACATTAGAAATATGAAACTGGGGTGTCTGATAGCCTAGCCGTTACATCGCGTGCTCCATGTACAGTGTGGAGGCCGTGGTCCTCGTCGCGGCAGCCCCACCTGCTCCTCCCAACATTTCCTGTCTCTCTTTAGCCGTCCTATCCACTAAAAGCAAAAAAGGCCCAAAAACGAACTTCTCTTCAGCAAAACTGTGTAACATTTTGAGAGGATGGAAATGAAACAAGAATTAGAAGCTAGTTGGATGAGCTGCAGGAAAATACTGTGATAAAAAAAGTGAATAAAGTTCTGACAACTTGAGCCTTAAATAAAATATGAACCCTTAAATAAAAGATTGAACCTCGGAGGATGAAGTGATTGATCCATGTCCATCAACACTCTCATTAATGCATTTAGAAAGAGTCCCAAGCTAAGCAGTCCTCTGACCTTCTGCGTGCCCTCCTCCGGCTGTGTGATGCTTTTCTCCACTAAAAGGTTCCACCTGTCGAGCTGCACAACCGAGCCGTCCTCCACGTGACACAAAACCTTGGACACCGGCTCGTCTGTGTAACCCTGCAGAGGAGAAGAAGAGAGAGAGAGAGAGAGAGAGAGAGAGAGAGAGAGAGAGAGAGAGAGAGAGAGAGAGAGAGAGAGAGAGAGAGAGGAATGTTAAGCTGGTAAAAAAGAAGAGGAGAAAGTAGAAAGGCACAGATGGATAAGAGGAGAATATATGTGGAAAAAAGAGATGCTAAATAACCACCTGCATCGCTCTTTCTGTTCGCTCAGACGCCCCTCTCTCTCTTTCTTCTTCTCTCTCTAACTCTCTCTCCCTCCCTATCTCGCTCTCTCCCTCTCTTTCTCCCTCCCTATCTCTCTCTTTCTTCTTCTCTCTCTCTCTCCCTCTCTTTCTTCTTCTCTCTCTCTCTCCCTCCCTCCCTATCTCCCTCTCTTTCTTCTTCTCTCTCTCTAACTCTCTCTCCCTCTCTTTCTTCTTCTTTCTCTCTCTCCCTCCTTATCTCTCTCTCTTTCTTCTCTCTCTCTCACTCTCTCCCTCTCTTTCTTCTTCTCTCTCTCTCTCACTCTCTCCCTCTTTCTTCTTCTCTCTCTCCCTCCCTATCTCCCTCTCTTTCTTCTCTCTCTCTCTCTCTCTGTTAACAAGAGCCCAACACACACACACATACATAGACACACACACACATACATAGACACATACACACACATACACACACACACACCAAGCAGGGTGTACTCCTCCCGTTTTATTCAACTTTCAATCCACATCACCTCCTTTCCAATCAGGACTCTTTAATGGACAGTATTTTGTCTGGTTTTTATTCACCGCCTCACCTCCGGACAGGGTCAGGAAATCAGTGTAGCAAGGACTCAAACACACACACACACACACACACACACAGAAAACACACACACACACAGAAAACACACACACAAGGACACAGCAATCTGATGATAGTAGCACTCATCAGCAGGGCCTCCTCAGAGAGACACACACACACACACTTGGACACAGGGTGCGTCACAGGGACATTCACACTCACACCGAGAGAGAGGAAGGACAGATGAACCGGTGAGTAACACAACAGAGTGTCAGCGAGACAGGAGAGGAAGAAGAGGGAAAGAAAAGAAAAGAAAGAGAAGAAAGAGAAAAAGGTGTTAGAGAGGTGCAAAGTAAATAGTTGTGAAGGAAAAGGAAAATAAGGACAGAGGTGGGAAGTGGAGGACGAATATCATGAGAAATGGAAAGGATGGAAATTAATGATTAGAGGATGAAAGGAAAAGAAAAGAAAGTGAAGATTAAGATTAAAGGAAGAAAGAAGGAAGGAAGGATGGAGAGGAAAGAAAAGGGGTAGGAAGCCGAGGAAGAAACTGAAAAAAGGAGAGGAAAAGGAAATGTATCAGGTAAAAGGAAAGGAAAGGAAAGGACGGGAAAGAAGAGGACAAATTGGGAGGAAAGAAAGAGAAAGGAAAGGAAAGGGAAGGAAAGGAATGGAAAGGAAAGGAAGGGAAATAAGAGGAAAAATTGGGAGGAAAGAAAAGGAAAGGAAAGAAAGGGAAAGGAAAGGAAAGGAAAGGAAAGAAGAGGACAAATTGGGAGGAAAGGAAAGAAGAGGACAAATTGGGAGGAAAGGAAAGAAAGAGTAGCAGGGGAGCAGACATAATGGATATAAACCCTTCAGTCACAAACAGAGGACAAAAAGGACACACTAATTACACTAATCACACACACACACACACACACACACACACACACACACACACACACACACACACACACACACACACACACTAGATATGAATGTTCCCTCCTCGCTCACAGCATCTCTCTCTCTCTCCCTCTCTTGCTCTCTCTCGCTCTCTGTATCAGGACTTTATCAGATCTGTGCTCCTCCAATCCTGCAGAGTCATTCACGTGTCCTTGATCCAACATTTTGCACCGTGCATGCTTTCACTCACTCCACCACATGAAGACATAGCAAACCAAAAAAAAAACATGATTTGTACTAATTTGAATGCGCCTGTAAAATTTCTAATGAACAGATCCAGTGAATAAAAAAGTGCAACATCATCAGAAAAAAATCATATCATGTTTTGACTCGGGCTTTTTGACTCATGCAGCTCGTGTTTGCTGCGTTATCTTTGCTGTGAGCCCACATAAGTGCTCGAAAGAATCCTAATGGAAGAATGTGGGAGCCGCTAAAGGTCTCTTCTTTCTCCACTGCAGTTATGCAAAGTGAAACTGTGTGTGTGTGTGTGTGTGTGTGTGTGTGTGTGTGTGTGTGTCAGGGGCAAAGATTCTTGGTGCTTCAGCTTCTCACCAACTAAAGAGACTTAAGTGCCTTCCTACAGAGCGATGATGCTTTCTATTTTAATGTTTAAAAGCTTCAACCTGCTGCAGACACCTCAACCTTAACGGACGAGGTAGACTCGGGGTTTTTAGTGAGTGAGTGTTGTCGCCCTCGGAGAGCGGGTTGGAAGAGGTTAGATGATGACATCAGTGAGATCCAAAGTTTTATGGAAATCTTGAAAACAGCAAAAGAAGATCTGTTGGCAAACTGTGTGCAGACCTAGAGTCCAATTTGAACTTCCCTGAGGAGACAATAAAGTCTTTCCTATCGTGTGGCATCCTGAAATATTTCACTTTTTACCAGCTTGAGGCTCAGAGTTTGTTCACCGGCTCGTTTCTAACGTCATCAATCTGTCTTCTGCAACTCCTCTGTTATCTTTACTGGACGTGTTGTGCATGGGAGACGTCACACAGAGGCTGGTTTTCAGGGTTTGGAGGATGAGTTATGCAGGAAAGGAGAACACTGCGGTACACTTCCTGGAATGTGGGGGAGATTTTCTGAAACTCTCTGAGGGGGCGCTGAGGAGGTTAAAAAGGTTGATTTATTTAAAATGGGTATCAATGCTCATCCATGTTTGGCTGATGATGTTTGTGGTGAAGCTGCATAGAGACATGATGTCACACCATGTTGTGCATACATCACCTGAACTTAGTTATTTAATGTAAAAAAAAAAGACTTGTAAATAAATAGTTCAGGGAGGAGACACCGCTGCGTCCTGTCGCTCTCAGAAGTCAAGGCTGTGAACTCACCCCACCCCAGTTGAGCGTCCTGGCGAGGTCATTTCCCGTTCCCAGAGGAAGCACAGCGACCGGAGGCTGAGGGTTCATCTGCAGCTCGTCCAGAGTGGACAGGATCCACCCCACCTATTGTGAGACATACGCACACAGTATAAGCAGCCGGAACATATACAATATATGAAAACCTAGCAGGGGTAGAGTCTCTCACCGTGCCGTCGCCTCCGCAGGCCAGGATTCTCAGATTTGGCACTTTACGATACAACTCCAACCTGGTGTTTCACAAAGAGCACAAAGCAAAGTGAGGTCTGGTCGTGGAATAAAAGAGGCTCTATTCAGGTGAAAAATACCGCTGATTGAAGTTGAGTGGCTGTAATTTGTACGAGTTGAAAATTGCTCAAATCATGAGCAGAGTGCTTAAATAAGAGATAATTTTCAAACCCCTTGTAGTTCATTTTTGTAAATAATTGGATGTGAAATGAAGATAGAAGTGTACAATGATTGATGGATTGTATAAAGAAATCTTCAGATCCACTTTTTTTTTGCAACATTTGGACTCGTGTTGGCAGCCACAGTGTTTCTATGTTGATCGCTTTTTTTTTGTTTTCTGTCATTTCATATTTTTACATTACAGACAGCTTGTATTTATGACACACACACACACACACACACACCCACACACACACACACACACACACGCAGATACATTTCTTAAGTTATGCATTCTTCAACACTCATGAACTGTTTCCTACATAAACAAGCACAGCGACTTAAGTCAGTCCGTCCTCTGAGGCTGTCATAAAGAGGTGGTGACTTTTTAATAAAGCCAAACACTGTCACAACTGAAGGGTACTCACGCCTCCCGCAGCCCGCCCTGTGACAGGTCGAAGACTTGTCGAGGGTTCAAGATCCACATGAACATCTGTAGCACCTTGGCACCCTGCAGGGAGACACACAGAGAGGTGATATAGATACCTCCCCACACACACTGGATTACAAGGTGTCCTTTAACAGCAAACTTAAAATCTGAAACTATTCTCTCCGCTGTTATCAAATCCAGAATCTCTACAATATGAATGCGTCAGCTGCGACTCTCTTTATCTGATGACAGTAATCCCGTTTGAGCTGACGTCTTGCTAATTAAACGTTCTGTTGTTGGCAGCGTCGCAGGATGTAATAACTCCTGAAGCGAGATACTGCTGTAAGACGCCGAACAGCACAAAGACGTAGAGTTTAAAGGACGTTTTTTTTTTTTTTTACTAATATCTGAAAGTGTCATGATGACATCGCTTCTGTAGAGGGGTTACTTGCAAATTTTAGCAACACACATAAAATGAGTCATTTCTACAAGGATTGAAAATGATTTATAGACAGAGAGAAAGTAACACTTACACTGGAGAGACACTAAATGTTACAGTGGACTAAAACACAATCAAACTCTCATTCGTTTTGTTTTGTAATTTGTCGCCCTTACATTGAAGAAGAGTTCTCTGAACACATCGCTCACTGAATCAGGGCTGTGCAATTCCATTGTTAATTAGCAACGAGCATTTGCAATCACCACACGGCCAAACGTCTGAATTTAACCCAATTATTTTATCGGACAAGCAATGCCTTTCCCCTCGACACAGGAACATTTAAACTTTTGGATAGAGGTTGTGGTTTCACAGCTATCAGCTACCCTCAGATTAATTGATGCTAATTTAGTGGATTAAAACTGCCTTTTTTTTTATTCATTTTTTAATCGTTATCCCATTGTCTCATATCCTTCAGGCCCACATTGAGAAATAAATAACCGGTAGTTTACAGGAACTTTGGATGCTTGAAGGCGTCTCAAAGAGACAAAAATTTTAAAGGGTTGTCACACCTGGTTGCCTCCGCTCTTGGGATTAACAAAAACCAAGATGGGCTTCATGAGAGGAGAGGGGAGGGGCTTCAACATGAACGGACGCCATTTTGACTCCTAGAGAAACGAAACAGGGAATGTGCAGAAAGGTGAGCAATAACAAGGAAACATCCATAAGCAGAGTAGCTCAGCTGTAATACTTCAGCAGTTCATTTTCACATACACATGACTGCAGCCGTCATGTCGACCCAAACACATCGTGTATAAAAGTAAAGGACGTAAACACAAGGTGAAAACAGTCAGTGTCTGTTATTGTGTTACTTACATCCAGTCCCTTCTTGCTCGTCCGTCGTTTGAAGGATGTCCGCTTTTTTCTCCTCGCAGAGTTCTTTAGTGAGTTCTAGAGTCAGACACACACACACACACACACACACACACACACACACAGAGTTCATTGGTTAGTTCACCGTCACCATGTCCCCTGTGATGGTAATTAAAAGTGCAATAAAGCATGTGACTGAAGGATATGGGTGAGTTTGTGTTTATTTTTTGTGTGTGTGATGACGTGGACGCAGACTCAGAGTTCTCTCAGACCGATCAGACGTGTGTCAGCTCATATTAGATCAGAGCCCCCCCCCCACACACACACAGCTTCTGACATGCGTCTCCTTCTAGACTTTAAATTTAGATTTACATCAGTTTGTCACATCAGCGTCACTGAACGACTGAAAACTGAACCCGGTGAGGTAAAACCTGTGATCAGAGAGTGTGTGTGTCTGTGTGTTGTTTGTGTAAACATGTGTGTGTACACCTGTGGCTTCCTGACTTTGATGATCCAGGAGGGGGGTACTATGACTCCAGCGTGGGCCCCCAGTGAACACGGCTCCTCAATCTGATGCAGCATGAAACACGTCACCTTATTGTGGAACTGAGGGTAAAAAAATAATAAAAATAAAAACACAGTTGTTAATATTTCTTATATTTATTCATCACTTCAGAATCAGACTTTTTTTTTTCCATCTCCACCATGGCTGACAAACAAATTGTATCTGTCACTGAAATGGTTAATTTATTGCAATTTGACACAAAGCGGCGCCGGCTACCTTAACCATAAAAAAATGATCTTAATGTTCTGTTATTCAAGATCTACTCAAAGTGCTTTTTACAAGAAACTTAGGGTTAAGAGTGTCGCCCAAGGACACATCACACATGTTGCTGCAGGAAGTGGGAATCGAACCCACGATCTACCAGTTGAGAGACAACAGACCCGCCATCTCTAAATGTACTGCTCTATAACGTCTGCTGCATTTTCATACCTGCTCGTTTTCTCACTTTTGTTCCGTTTATGTGCATTTCTTCTATTTGCATTTCAGTCTTCGCCTTCTTCTTCACTTGTATAAACTATCCTCTGTCCTTATCTTTGTCTGTCAAAGCCCTCTGTAATTATCTGTTTCTAGTGGTGATGTATAAATAAAGTTATTATTATTACTCACAGCCTGTTTACACCAGGAACAACTGATGGCGATGATTTCTTTACTGTGGAAGAACTTCTGTTGAAAACTCTGCAGAGACGAACACAGACACACTCAGGTAAGTCTCAACAACAATAACCGTCTTTGATGTAGGAGTGTGTGGGTGTGTGTGTGTGTGTGTGTGTGTCTGTGTGTGTGTGTGTGTGTGTGTGTGTGTGTGTACCTTTCCACATTGTCTACATTTCCCCTCTTGTCTTCGTCTGTGAACCCAGTGATGTCTCAGCGCGTTCTGCTGCAAGAGAGAGAAAGATTCAAGATGGAAAATAAACAGGATATTTGCAGGAGTTCTTCCTCTCCTGCATGTATGTAGTCACGCACACACACACACACACACACACACACACACACACTCACACACACACACACACTCACATCTCTGAGGCAGCGGGATCCTCCCTCTCTGTAGGTCGGCTTGCATCTGAAGTTAATCTGGAGAGAGACAGAGAAACAAAAACAAACAAACAAAGTGTGTTTTTTGCTTAGTAAGCCACCTACATTATTTTAGGAATAATTGTGGTGCTGTGTGTGTGCGTGTGTGTGTGCGTGTGTGTGTGTGTGTGTGTGTGGCATGGCATACCTTTTCTAGTTGTTCTATGCAGCCGTTGTGAACGACGATCTTACAGGCAGCACATTTCCTCCTGGGGGCCGACTTCTTAAAGGAGCAAACAGACGCACAGCAGAGAGAGCGATGAGATACACAACAAACACACAGAGCAGGAATACACACAGGTGACTGACACACAGGTGACTGACACACAGGTGACTGACACACAGGTGACTGACACACAGGTGACTGACACACAGGTGACTGACACACAGGTGACGCACTATGACAACCAAAGAGATGTCAAACTATCCTCTCATCGTCTCATTAAGTTTAAAAGCTCCAGGTGGTATGTTGACACTGCACTGTTTAAATACACACCTTGACATTTACAGCGTCTCTCATTTCCTTCCTCAGTAACGACTCAAATGAAAGAAGGAAATCACGCTGCAGTTAAATTATCTGCTGTTGTGTCAGTGCTGAAGCTTCTGAGGGTAATGGGCTGACCTACAGAACTGTTCACCTGTGCTAATGTTTAGACAACAACTAAATTAAGAGGAAGGAAGATAGAGAGCCCTCTGTCTTCAATGAATATTATCCATCCATCCATTTTTATCTATACCGCTTTTTCTGTCGGGGTCGCTGCCATTGGGCGAGAGGCGGGGGTACACCCTGGACTGGTCGCCAGCCAATCACGGGGCTGACATATAGAGACACAAGCAGCCACACTCACACTGGCAGCAATTTAGAGTCAATTAAGATAACAAGCATGGACTGTGGGAGGAAGCCGGAGTACCAAGAGAGAACCCTCGCATGCACAGGGGGAACATGCAAACTCCACACAGAGAGGTTTTTTTTAATAATAATAATAATATAATAAAGTTTATTTATGAAGCACTTATCAAAACCAATGTCACAAAGTGCTTTAAAGAAAAAAGAAAGTCAAATACACAACAATAAAATCCTATTAAAAAAGCATGAAAAATAAAACAACAGTGCAGCAATGATCCGACTAACAGAGGAAAGAGAACCAACCGAGACAGAGATCGGCTAAAGTTAAACAGCAAAACAAATAAAACATCATGGATGAAACGAGGATTATAAGAAGGCCTTACGATAAAAATGTGTTTTTAAAAGTGATTTTAAAAGAAGATCCTGATGTAGCTAGTTTTCAAGTCAAAGCGCTCGGACCGGCCGCACAAAAAAAAAGGCGGAGAGCTCAGAAAAACAAGCTAGTTGGACACAGGGCCTAAGAAAGACGTCTGCCAATATATAATAATAATAATAATAATAATAATAATGCATTTTATTTATAAGCGCTTTTTTAAAAACTCAAAGACACTTTACAATGGTTAAAACATAAAGAATAGCACAGAAGGACAGACTAACGGACATCGCAGTATTACAAACAAATCATAAAGATAACAATAATAAAGGTAAACTACAAAAAACAGAAAATACATCACAGTCATACATTAAAAGCTTGTTTAAAGAGGTGAGTTTTGATAAGTGATTTGAAAGTAGGAGGGTGTAGGGAGTGAGTTCCAGATGGAGGGGGGGCAGCTATGGAGAAGGCTCTGTCCCCCCCAGGTTCGGTGCTTGGTTCTAAGAGGGGGAGATAGGAGGTTGGCTTTTGAGGAACGGAGGCTGCGTGCAGGAGTGTGAGGGTAAGGGAGAGCCGTGAGGTAGGAGGGGGGCCTGGTGGTTAAGGGCTTCATGTGTGAGGAGAAGGATTTTGAATTGGATACGGTAAGGGACAGGGAGCCAGTGGAGATTTTGCAGGACAGGGGTGATGTGTTCGCATATTCGGGTGTGGGTGAGGAGGCGTGCAGCAGAGTTTTGGATGTATTGAAGTGTGTGAATATAACTGTTTTTTTTTCCCCTCCCAAATATAGATATCTGCACACAAAATCCCATGTTGGTCGGGCCCACCCGAGAGTCTCCCTGCAAAACGTCTGTGAGACTTTATTCAAAGAGTCGACAGAAAGTGTGTTTTTTTTTTTTTTTAAAGCCTGAATCTCTCATGAATTTCAGCGCTGAGTTCAAAGCTTCTTTACGATCCCTTCTGACGGCGTGTGAACCTGCCGTATCTCTCCCAGCACAGGTAGGAACGTGCACACTCATGTCAACTGTTACTTGTGTCAAGAGTAATCTGAGATTCCAGCGAGGTCGCTTCGTCCCGGCTAAGTAGCGCCAGATGGCGGCTCTGATGGAATATTTATCTTATTAAAACACACGACAGGAAGAGATTTAAGCGAGTGTTATTTTTTTTTTCCTTCCCCGTGTTCTTAAGCACTCGCTGTAATCACACACAGACAGTGGAAATGTGCAGAGGTGTCATTATATCATTGTCAGAGTGAAAGGTTATTACTTAGCTGTTGTTCTGCCAGAGATGTGTGTGGATGGAGAGAGAGGCTTCACCTTCACACACACCTCTGCATCACTTCCTGTTTGTCTGTTTGGCTGCTTTAAAGACTCAAAGACGCGTCTGAATGAGAACGCTTCATCCCGTTTAAAATATTTGAACAACATTCAGCTGCGTTTCATTCAAGAGGAGTGCATCGTGTTCTCTTTCCAACACTCTTGGATCAACACGACCTACCATTTTGATTTTAAACACTGAGGAATATCAGGTCGTTTACACGCGAATAAAGCGCTTCATCTGAAATAAATCAAGTAGTGGAGTAGCAGTGTTCAGTGTGTGTATACTCACTGCGGTCTTCAGCAGACACGTGTCCTCTCCGAGATAACACAGCTCTCCTGAACAACTCGTCTCCATCCACAGGTGATCCCCGTTCACTGCGTTCTCCTGCAGACACACAGAGAGAGAGAGAGAGAGAGAGAGAGAGAGAGAGATAATGATTTAATGACCTGCGTTATACTCGCACATCTCTCTAATTCAAGATTATTTCCAGGCGCATTAAACTGCAACCATATGCGCATAAACACTCGGGTGTGAGAGCGGTCAACGAGTGTGTCAAGCACATAATTGAGGCTGCCGAGTAGGTCGCTAATTTCACGGTGGATGCTAATTCAAGGTGCTAATCAAAACACTATGATTCAAGAGCTAACTCACACACACACACACACACACACACACACACACACGTGATAATGTGTGGATAACATGAACACGTGTCACCGGGTTCACCGTACAGGTTCAAGACCATGATGACATTTTTCTTTATTGACGTTTACTGAAGGGAACATTTAGTATTCTTATGTGTTTTGTTCTGTTGTTTATAGATTTACCTCACAGTTATTTAAATCGCACCTTTAATGTTTTGCACTGACGTGTATCATGTCATGTATCTAAAAAGTATCTATCTATTTGTACTTTTGTGCCGTTACGTCAACTGTGTTTTCTAAAAATACCCCAAGACCATTTCTCTTCTAAAGGAGACGATAACAGCTAAATTAATCTCCATCTTATGAATCTAGATTTGTATTACCAACTAGGGGTGACCCCTTAAGTCGACACCAAGTACTCGACAATTTGTGCGTCAGAGCCTCAGTCTCTTACATCATCAGATCATACACTCAGGTGAAAATGTATTTTAAAAAAATAAAGAAGAAATGATTATGCTCTTTTTTATACTCTCAACCCTCGTTTACTTTGAAGAGGACACTTTGAAGGACACATCGGGTATGTGGCTGCAGGAGCTGGGGATCGAACCCCTGGACCATCTCTACCACTGATCCACAGTCGATTGTGGATTCTAATAAAGATGATGAATTTGAAACTACCTGTACTTTCCCCTCTGCCGATAGTAACCCGTCTCTGTCAGATGAAATTCTAAAAAGTAAGATGTGGAAGAACTCAACATCAAGAGCATAGATCTAGCATTTCTAGATGTAGCACTTAAAAAAGGGAAACAGAAGAAGTCTTCGCCTTTCAGACTTAATTCCAGTTCTGTATTTTGATTGTTTTTGTCGTAATTCTGCTTTTGCTGAAATGTTGATAATAATAATAAGTGACTGAAACCGAGAAGAGCCTGATGTTCTTCTAATCTCTCCGTGTGTGTCTCTCTCTTTCTCTCTGCAGGAAATCATGGCAAACATTCTGCTTCTGCCACAGCAGTCAAGTCAGCTTGCAGTAAATCCCTTTGAATGGCCATCAGTAAACACTTCCATTTCCTCATTCTCTCTGGTGACTTACAGGAAAACACAAAATACGAAACAAAAAAATACAGCGCGCTATTTTGTGATTGATAAAGCCTCAGAGCCCCAGAGCGAATATATAATCACACTATCTGACTCATCTGGGTCTAAAAGGAGGTCAGTCACTGCATTAAATCAACCCTAAAGTGTATACTAATGAGTGATTATGTATAATGAATACCAGTGTGTGTGTGTGTCACACAGACAGCTAAAGGCCAGTGGTGACGTGGTGGAAGTGTCCCTGCAGACAGAGCCGGAGGGGACTCTCAGATGTGGGCTGACACAGTTCACATCTTGTGATCAATAATACAGCACATTTTTTTATTTGCTTATCATTACGAGTGTGTGATTTACTCCATGCCTGATTCAACAGTTAAACACACCTCTTTAAAGCGACGGATAGAGATGATGCTCTCTTGTTACTGAACTTGATTTGACATGAAAGAATTTGGATTCTGAAGTATTCCGGATGCTGTTTCCGAGCACACAGGAGTCTTTTGTTTGTTGTGCGTTCTCAGCCTTGTGGGCTCCAAATTGAAAATGTGCCTAAACTGATGATTCTGTCGATCTTGTCTTTCTGGAAACAGATGATAAATAGACGCACGCCTTGCCTTTCCCTCCGTCTGGCTTATCGTCGTGCAGCTAAAAGATGGTGGTTGTTATTCCAAAAACTCCAGACTGTGACTGAATCAGTTTTAACAGTAAATTAGAACGTTTTTTTTGGGACCAAAACGACAGATTGTTCGGGATGCACTCATAACTAATACTGTCAGATACAGGCTGGAATATCAGGATCAGGAATGTGTAACAATGAAGCACATAAATTAAATCAATCTCTATGTTTATCTCATCGTGCGTATGTGTACTACATCATTTCATATCTACAAAATGTAACTCCTGACCTGATCCTTACACTTGAATGTCTATGTTTTGCATGAACATGTTTCTACTATTGTAATAATAAGAATAAGAATAGGCCTGTCTATTAAAGTCAGGGTTGGTCATTTTCTCCAGATCCACTTTTTAAGATTTTGGTGTAAATTGTCTTTAGGTCCTGACAGACATTAATAACTCGTGTTCTCTGAAAAAGGAACAAAGTAAATCTGTCATCTGTATCAGTTTGTAAGCCTGTAAAAAACTTTGACCAATGTCTGCCACGAGGTACCAATCTGATGAACCAATCACATGCCTCCCTGTCTCCCTGCTCGCTCTCTAACCATGGCGTGCACTAGCCCACACTCAATACTGTGAGTTTACTAACGGCCGAATGAGACGTGAGACGACGTAGTTTCTACACAAGCGATGAGCTGAGGTCCGCTTCTGAAGCGACGGCGCTCGTGCATGTCAGTGAGGGGGGCGTGGCTTTTAGAGGGAGCACAGAGGGGAGGGGGTGCAGACGGAGCACTGAGGGAATGCTACTTTCAGAATCATGCTCGTTTTTGAAAATTACCAACCCTGCCTTTTATATGGTCAAAAAATTGTAAGTCGATATTTTCTGAGAGAGTATTGGAATCATTTCCACCCTTATCACATCCTGACCTCACCGATTCTCTGAAATATTTTGTGTCATATAACTCGAAAAAAACATGCTCAGAAGTCGTTTACAGAAGTCGTTTACAGGACTTGTGAGTCACGTCTAGAAAGATATTCATTGTGCGTCGCTTCTATTCTAAAGCTTCAAAGAGCCTTTTCTCTAAGGTGTCTACACAAGAGAAACAGAGGGTTCAGTTAAGTGTAGGAGGTTAGATTGCATCAAAAGACTTCAGCAAATAAAGTTTCTTTGGGCGGGGGGAAAGATTTTCTGTCAAACTTTGCCGTTGATTTGACCTTTCTCTGCTGAAATGGCGACCTTGTGGATAATGCAGGGATTCAGTTTTTATCATCACAAGAAGGAGAATAAGTGAAGAGATGAGGTTGAGGTTAAGAGTGCAGCCGACATGGACGTGTTCTGTTTTGCATGGGTTAATAAGGTGGACCAGCTTTTATAAATGTCCTGATTTTTTGTTGGGGCAGATTTCAATGGAAATGAGGTTTTCTGATGCACTTCATGACTTCTTCCTTTTCTACTTTGCAGAGATGATTCGTGACATTTATTGGAACACTTCTACATCAATTTGGCATTTCTCTAACCATCAGACCTTTGCAGCATTTTAAAAAGCAGAAGAGATTTTTTTTTTTTTTTAAGTTTCTTCAGCTTTGAGAGGCGTTATGAAAGAGGGATCCATTAAGTCCGTGCGAAATCAAACCATGAAGAAGTCGCATCCTGTCACTTAAAACTTTCTTTGCCATCTTTGGTTGTCAAGACATTTAAAAAAAAAAAAAAAACTTAAAATAAGAAAGCTTCTTTTCACTTCCACATGAACATACGGCTGCTGAAACCAGTCTGCTAACAAATCTGTTGGCATGAAAAAAATCCAAATGTCATTTAGTGACTCAGCCAGACAGAATAAGGACAATGCAGACAGTCTTTTTGTGCAGTATTTGGAGCCATGTGCATGATGCACAGTTTGCATTTAGGTTTTTTAAAAGTTTGAGCATGTGTGAAATAGAAGTAGAAAAAGGTGTTTCTGTATGTCTGACCGTCCAGTCCACATAGGTTCGTAGCTCCTTGTTGGGCCCGTTGGATGCAGGAGGCAGCGACGGTTGAGGTGGGCCGAGGTGCTGGAGGCCTGAACGGGAGATCGCTTTCCTAAAAAAAACCACAAACACAAAAAAAAAGTATTAACGATCAAAGTCTGTCTGAAAAGAGAGATCAGCGATATCAAAATCAACACTGTCATCCGTCTTTATGACACGTCTCTCTCACCACAGAGCAGCGACAACACAGAGAGAACTAAATCGAGAGTATAATTTAGCATGTAAATTAATTATTCATGTTGGGAGAGCACATTTCAGCTGCGGAAATTTCGGTGGAGAAGAAGTGGGAACAGCTTGGCGGAGAGACTGCCAGCAGCACTTTGGGGTGACGAGAGAGAGACGGAGACAGATCTGTTCTGTCAGAGGATGAGTCAGCACACATCTCTCTCTCTCTTCATGTTTTAATCTCTGACTTTCGCCCTGTAATACTTCCACTTCCCATTCTATGTCCGCAAAATATTTATCTATTTCTGTGTGTTTGGATTTTCACCTGACATGCAGGAAAGTAGCCACAGGTCTGAGTCAAAGCCGGGCTGCCCGCTTCAAGGACTAGAGCCTCAGCACACAGGGTACAGGTAACCAACCTGGGTTCCTGTGTTGCTTGAGTTCTGATGTGTGTGTGTGTGTGTGTGTGTGGGTGTGTGTGTGTGTGTGTCAGTCTATCTGTCAGTGGGAAAGGTTGCACACAGCATCTGACATCACCTGTTGAAAGTTTCAGAGGCCGTCTGTCTAAAATTGTCAACCAGGACAAAGAGGAGTCCACTTACACACACGCATACTGTAACCTGATGACACACCCTGACACATACAAACACACACACACACACACACACACACACACACACACACACACTCACAGTCAATGCATGTACGCGTCCTCGCGGCTCGAGGGCTAAAAATAGTTTTTGCGGGGGCGACAACAACAGAACAAATGCAAGGACGTACGGTGACTGGACATATGCTGCAAAGGGCAGGGGACAACACACACACACAAAAACATGCATACAAAGTCACAAAGTCTCACACACACACACACACACACACACACACACACACACACACACACTACTTCATAACCTCATGACTAGATCCAAATTAATGTAAATATCGTGTCGTCATTAACTGAAGCGATGATATTTGAGGACAACCTGTCAGAACTCGAGTGCTTTAAGGGAAGTGACTCGAGCGGTGAGACCGTTTTATTGAAACCACTTATCTGGAAGTGAAACCAAAGGCAGAAAGTGAATGTGTGACATCGACTGTGTGAGGCAGAAGTCAGACTTAAGTTGTTCGTGGTATTTTATGCTTGGTATCATTTGTTTCTTTTTTTGTGTGTGTGTGTGTGTGGTGGAGCGGGTAAATCTGCATTCACACGGAATCTAATTTAAGTTGTTCATAAGCTAGATCTGTTTTTACTAAATATTTGAGGAACTTCAGTAGTCTGAGCTTAGAATCCAACATGACCGCTCCGTCCATCAACAGTAAAGTTAAGCCGTGCATTACAGTATTTATTAGCAACGTAGTCTCATGTTTGTGTAACTAAATCAATCACACCATTAGTTGTTGTGAACAAAACAGCAAGACAGAGTCCAAGACAAATTTCCATTTTGGGACAATAACGTACATCTTATCTTCAATATGGCAACTGCCATCGCTCAGCTTCACAACACTTCTTCAAAACCCGATGGGTGGCACCACTGATCCTACGTCCGTGTTTTATTCAGTCTACTCTTACCAACCACCTGACATTTTGCAAATTTGCCAACTGTCCTTTGACACAGACGTTACAATTTGAGAAATATTATTGGTTGACTGTGAGTTTAATCCGACACTTGATCCTTAACTTCTTGGCCAATGCAACATACAGTACTTCCAACAAGTTTCATAAAAACCAAGCCACTAGTTTTTCTGTAATCCTGCCGACAAAGGAACCAACGGCACTGAAACACGACCTACATGGCACAGGTGACAAAAACTGTGAAAACAAGATCCTCATCGTTATGAAAGGCGTCTGATCCAGGGTCCTAAGGCGCTGACTAGACTCTTCTCCTCTGTCGCCCCCCGGTGGTGGAATGAAGAGTCCCTCTGCACCTTTAAGAAAAAGCTAAAGACCCAGCTCTTTCATGAATACCTACTAACTTAATGATGATGGTCTCCATATTATTGATGATGATGATGGTAATGACGATGGTTTTTGTTTGATAACGACGACTTATAAGATGGTTTCTATACTGATTAGAGCTCTCAAGAACTGCCCTCAATGTTGTGCTTTGCCTCTGGTCACTTCCTGTCAGCACCTGTGTGTCCAATCAGACTCAAAGCTGATCGTTTGCTCTTACTGACATTGTTCCCTTTTTTCTAGATCCTTGCTTGTGTTGTTCTTACTCTCTGATGTACGTCGCTTTGGATAAAAGCGTCTGCTAAGTGAATTGTAGACTTGTTACACCTTTACTTTGAAAACACTTAACTTCCTCTGCTAAACTGATTACAGTTGATCATCATATATGAATGAATGAGATCTGTGTGTGTGTGTGAGCATAATGAGATGATCCTTGCATTAAAGTGTGTATCCGTAGAGTGATTGGTGTCTAAACAGGCAGAGAGTGAAAGTCAGAGCTCAGATGCATCACTGTACTCCATGTACTCAACACAAAACAAGGTAAATGGATACACACTTCTACGCAGAGTGACACTGACACACACACACACACACACACACACACACACACACACACACACACACACACACACACACACACACACACACACACACACACACACACACACACACACACACACACACACACACACACACACACACACACACACTCTCTCATTGAGAGGTCGTGGGCACCATTACATTTGAGTGAGCCCTAATCTACTAAAAGCAGGCAGGATCACAGGCATTAAGGCTCTCTTCTAAAATACACACACACACTAACACACACACACACACACACACACACACACACACACACACACACACACACACACACACACACACACACACACACACACACACACACACACACACACACACACACACACACACACACACACACACACACACACACACACACACACACACACACACACACACAAACACAAAATGTAGTGTCAAGCTTCTGTGACTGCACACAGAAACACACACACTTTGCCTGAGAGTTATTTTAAGTAGATTTGTCCGCATAAAAAAGGCCAGTTAAATTCGCTGCACTCTATAAATAAGCACGTTTAAAAAGCATTCAAATAAACAGGAAGGACGGCCAAACAAAGCCGGAGCGACTCCTGAAAGAACACAACCACATCAGCCAACAATAGCCTGAGAAGATGTTAAAACATGTGGATTTAAAGATGTTGAAACATGTGGATTTAAAGATGTTGAAACATGTGGATTTAAAGATGTGAAGATGTGGATTTAAAGATGTTGAAACATGTGGATTTAAAGATGTTGAAACATGTGGATTTAAAGATGTGAAGATGTGGATTTAAAGATGTTGAAACATGTGGATTTAAAGATGTTGAAACATGTGGATTTAAAGATGTTGAAACATGTGGATTTAAAGATGTTGAAACATGTGGATTTAAAGATGTTGAAACATGTGGATTTAAAGATGTTTAAACATGTGGATTTAAAGATGTTTAAACATGTGGATTTAAAGATGTTGAAACATGTGGATTTAAAGATGTTGAAACATGTGGATTTAAAGATGTTGAAACATGTGGATTTAAAGATGTTTAAACATGTGGATTTAAAGATGTTGAAACATGTGGATTTAAAATGCTGAACATGTGGATTTAAAGATGTTGAAACATGTGGATCTAAAAATGTGAAGATGTTTAAACATGTGGATTAAAGAGGTCAGATTTGATTCGATACAGTTGAATATTGTTGCATTATTCTTTTACTAACAAAGAATAAAACTTTAAAGTACAGTATATGCTCTAAAACAGGGGTACCCAAACTTTGCCGTGCGAAGGGGCGGCAGTAGCTCAGTCTGTAGAGACTTGGGCGTGGAAGCGGAGGGCCGCCGGTTCAAGTCCCGCCCGGTTCAAGTCCCGCTGGAAATTTGGTAGCTGGAGAGTTGCCAGTTGACTTCCTGGGGACTGCCAGGTGCCCTTGAGCAGCTCAGGAGCTCAGTAGTGTTCACTGTGTGCAGCCCCCTCACTCTGTCATCTCTCCTTCAGTGCATGTCCACAGGATCCTGTTTGTACATGTGGGTGTATTTCAGTCTGTATGTGTGATTAGCATGTCACAACAACAGAGTGTAAAACTGGATTTGTCCCTTGCAGGATTAATAAAGTCTATCTTAGGACCCCCTTATGGCATTAGCCCCTGCTGGGGACCCCCCTCTTTTCCCCCGAAGGATGTCAGATGAAGTCCTAAAATGTAATTGCTTATCAGGTCTTGATGCCTGCTGCAGATCCAACTTCCTTTGGGAAGAAGAAGTTTGATTTTGTTGATATGAAACTAAATCAAAGTGTTTTCTATAAATATGGACTTGACAAGGTTAAATAATTAAGAGTCTGTTGAAGTGATAGATGATAAATGCACTCTTAGATTATCTGTAGACGCATCAAAGGCGTATTTGTAAAGAAGTGTTGTCTCACTAACTGCTCACATTCAAACAAGTCAGGTATGAGAGCGAGAGACTCTCAGTGTGCTAAACAAACCTCCGCTCTAGAGATGAAATGAAAACGTGAATAGAGGAGTTGAATGCAGCTGCTCTCTGCTCCTCTCGCTCTAACACCACCTACTCCCTCTCTCTTCATCATCCTGCCTCCCTCCTCTTCTTCTGGACCCTTCCTCTTTTTCTATCTCTGGAACTAATCTTCCTCCTCTTCCTCCTCCACTCTCCTCCTCCTCCTCTTCCTCCACTGTCTTTATCAAATTCAGCTCTGTCAGATATTCCACCTCCTCTCTAATCTCCCTCTTTTCTCTTGTTGCTCCTCCTTTCTTTTTTTTTTTTTTTTTACCATAACTGCTCTTCTTTTTCATCCTCTCCTTATTTTTCCTCTTCCTCCCTCTCCTCCTCCTCCTCCTCCTCCTCCTCCTCCTCCTCCTCCTCCTCCTCCAGCAGAGGTGGGTTGTCAGCGTTGCTATGCCAACTGCACAGCGGGAGCATCGGCAGCTCATCCAGTAATTATATTGGTAGAGAATATGGTGTGTTTGTGTGTTCATGTGTGTGTGCATGTGTTTCAGCAACTTTACAGTAGAAAGCAAACGCTGTTACTGATACAAGAGCAGATTATATTCTGTCTTAAATGCAGATCATAGACACATGAGAAAGGTGTCAAATCTTTAATTTGTCACCTGTTTTTAAAATACAAATCCACTGTGACGATGCTAATGAGTAAAAATATGAGGAGCTGTTTCTTCAGCTTGTTTTCAGGTGGTTTAAATATGCTTCCACTGCTCCTTCGCGGCCGTCTTTTCACCATGACTAGGCAGCAGTGTTGTTGATTAAAGATAAGCGAGAACAAAAAAAGTAAGAGCCACGAAAAAGAAAAAAAAAAGGCAGCTGCAAGTGGGAGGAATCGAATTGAACATCCTCTGCCTCGCGAAGCAGAAGATGTTGTGATTATGTGGGAGAAGTTGTTTGACAAAAGAGGCACACAACTGCTCCAGTGTGGGTTTTAGTGTGAAGCCGGTTTCTCTGTATAGGAAAATGTTAACTCGGGGATTTTCAAAAGTTAACTTACAGCTCACATTAAGAGACCACCTGTGTCATCTGAACCGAGTCAGCTCAGGAGTTTTAACCCGCTGCTTGAAGCTGGAAATGTCCCATCACTGTATGTTTGAGATTTACCGATTTCAGTCTAATGCTTTGTCAAATACGGCAGCTTGGAAATTAGCCCTGTGCTTCAAACTATGACCTGTAAGGACCAATCAGGGAAATGTTCTGATGTGGCGACTAAGTCATGTGACGCAGAATAAAGAGTGAGAGAAGTGCGGTTGGGATTCAGCGTCGTTGGATGGGTCAAACACGGCTTTCAACCTGGAGGTTAAATTACTGAAATTACAATGATTTCTGTAAAGTTACCTACAAAGAGTGTTTGTTTTTCCTGGTAGCAAAGTGCTGGCTGTGCGCACGGGAGCGCTTGCATGAAGCGTTTGCGCACTGAGGAAAAAAAAGCGCTGCAAGTCCGTCCTGTCTCCATGGCAACAGTCTGTTGACAACAGCCGATCCGTTACTTTTTACTGCAGGTTTTATATTTTAGATTGTTTATTTCCCGATCAGAGACGGAGGTGGGTACAAGACATAAAACTAAGGGGAATGTCTTACATTTGGAAAAGAGCGCCGATGATCTCAACAGGCGCCTTTCTGAAAAGTTTAACTTTTTTCCACTTGAGCGATCGGAGTGGCCGCACCAAAAAGGCGGAGCTTTCGGAAATAAAGATGCTGGGCATTGCGCGTTCTTCCAGTAGCCAGCATGCTGCTGCGATCGCTCTCTACACATTGAAAACAAATGAAGACGCTGCAGCTCGGAACAAAAAACCGCTAGGTGGACACGGGGCTTAACACATACATAGGGTGTCATTTTTGGAGTTAAGGGCCACTGAACAAACTGCAATATTTGACAAGTTTTGGCTGAGAACATGTAGCTAATGTTGATGAAATAAAAGGAAAGGAATTAGCACCATATGAGACAAGGGGCAACACAAAAAAAAGCACACATTTTTACACAATGGTAAACTTTGGTGAACATCAATGAGGTTCTTTTTCTAGAGCAAATCTTCCACTTTAAGTTATGAGATATGAAAACATGTTCTTGCACACACCTGCACAGTCCTGATAGCTCCCCGCTAAAAGCTGTCACCATTAGCCTTCAACAGTTACTAACATCCAGAGCCATTAAAACTCCAGCCTTACATTTAGGCTGTCAGGAATTAATTTGTTTCACAACCACTTCACTAAAACAAAAACTACAATAAAATGATGTCCCACTCTAGTTATATCATTCTCCTAGAGGCAGAATTTCACCTGGCAGCAGCTCACCTGTAGCCGAGAAGCCGGTGAAACCATCGCACCTTCTTCCCCCTCCCTCTCCTTCCTCTCCGTCTGCCTGCTCCAACATTTATCATTGTTACTCTGAGAACTTCTCTCTCTTAATCCGCCGCTGATATCTTTGTATTTTCTCCCGAGCAGAATGAGTCAGCCGGCACTTATTTCCCCGACACTCGCAGCACGGTCAGGTAATTACGCCGATCGCCTTGATGGGCAACAGAGACCTGACACCAGACATCTGAGCTCTGCACTGAGTCACAGAGTGTGTGTGTGTGTGTGTGTGTGTGTGTCTCTGTGTGTGTTTACTCAGGTGAGCTTACAGTAAGCAGTAAAAATTTACGGTTTAGGGATCAGCTCATGTTTGAGGAAGGCAAAAGAAAATGGTACGAGAAGATCATAACTGGAGGGAATAGTGAATAAAAGAAAAATCAATAGTGAGCGAGTGTGTGTGATCGGTGGTGTCCAATGAACTCTGACACTGGATCCACAACACCTCACCTCTGTCCTCAACGTCACCTCTGACTCCACAGATTAAAAGGTAAACGCAGACACACAGAGTAATCAATTTAGAGATTAACAGCATATCACAGACAACATTTATGCTAGGGTCGTCACCATACAAGAATTTTAATCTTAAATTAACTAGTTCAAATCAAATATATCTACCTGTTTTAATATCATCAGAAAAGCCCAAAACTATGAGTGATATTTTGAGTTATTGGTGTTTTCACTGCAGATTGAAAATGCTAATAAAAACTTGTTGATAATTGAAAATGTTAAAATGTTATGTTAGCTGCATATTAACTGAAAATGTTCAATACATTTATTTAATCCTGAACTGAAAACACCAAAAAAACATGGTAAGCGATGTCACATATTCTTATGATAAATCTCTTATTATTGGGTTATTATAGGATGAGATAGGATGGGACTTTATGCAGGGAAACAGTAAAGAATGGCTGCACAAACATTTCATGTACACATTTGCCTCTTTTACAAATTTCTGTCTTTTTTAACGCTCTCAATTTTCTGTCTTTTCTCCTCTCATCCTTTTTTCCCGTACAGGTGAATCCGTTCTATTTTTGGATCATTACGTAAGAGAGATAACCTGGCAAAGGCAACCCGAGATACACACACACACACACACACACACACACACACACACAGAAGCACAGGGGCTCAGGCTTACACACACACACACACACACACACACACACACACGTTATCAGTGGTATTCAGAGAGGCATTTAGCTGAATGTTTGTGCAGCACAGAATTCACTGATACGAGGATTTGAAGTCCAGAAAGAGCCACATGTTATCGGCCTTTTTACGCTGATTAAGGATGTTAGTTCTTCACAGAAAGCCGAGAGAATAATCTGTTCCTGTGGATTTTACATTCTCATTGCAAAGTAATACTACTGAAAGTATTACACATTCTGCAATAAGTCATGCTTTTAACACAAGAAAGTGTGAATCGTCACTCGTGCCGCAGTGTAACACATTCCCAGTTTCAGTTTGTAGCTTCACATAAATGTTCTCTTCATACGTATAAGGCAGGAAGACGATTCATTTGAATGTTTTGGTTTGTCCAAGGGCTTTTTCCCAACCACTGTAGAGACTTACTGCCATATTCACAAATCATCCTCAGGGCAGAAGCAGCTCATAAAGACTGAAACTCCTATAAAATATGCACAAGGCAATCATACTTTAAAGGGCTCATAATATGAAAAATCCACTACAGCGTTTCTGAACGTATATCTGGGTAACCTGAGCGTCTACAGACCCACAAAATGTGAAATGAACCCATCCAGTCCTTTGTTTGTGGTCTGCATACAGAAAAATGCTCAGTTTCAAATGTGCTCTCTTTGTGATGTCACAGTGGGATTCTGGTAATCTCCACCCATGGACTCCACCCCCAGCCTAGAGCAAAACTTTTGCGCAAGTCGGCCATTCTTGTTCTCGCTAAAGAGGAGTGATGTCTACCGGGATAATTCATTTAAAGAGACACACACACCAAAACGGAGCGTTCTGAGAGAGCTGGTTTATACAGGGTCACAAACCTCCTCTGGTGCTTGATTCATGTTATATTTTGACCAAAGCAGAGCACAGATGTTTCATTTAGACCACAGGGGGACTGTTTGAAAAGCTGGACAAGGGGGGAGAATATGTCCTCTTTAAGAATAATTCAGATTCAGAAAGACATTTAGTCCTTGAAGTCTGAGCAGAGTTAAGAGACCGAGCAGGAAACTCCAGGTAATGTGCCTCATAGCATCAGCGTTTTGTTGTTTGAATCAACATAGTGAATGCAGTCAGAATCAATTTATCTCACTAACGACTTCAAAAACCCATAAGACTACAAAAGTCTGAGCATGGGCCAAAGTTAAACACAGTCTGCAGCTCAGCAGCTAAATGATTTATGAAGCCCAGATCACTAAGTGTACATTCAATAATCACAGAGTGCATGATACTTAAAAAAAAACATGCTTTCCCAGTCAACTCTGTATTATACAGTGTTGTCTAATGTCTGAAATATATTATGACATCATGGAATTGAGAGCTGGATTGTTGGGGCGGGGGGGGGGGGGGCGGGGTTCCCATGCTGACCTATGACCTCCAGCGTTTACAGCTAACGTTACCTGCGGCGTTTGCAGTTGAGAAGCCGGTGAGGCGTCGTGTCAGTCGCACCGGTGACAACGCTGGTGACATCGGAGTTCATCACTAAGCGCGTTTAAATGACGGCCGACATTTGAAACGACAGAGGAGAAAACCAGACACTTGAGAGATCCGTCAGCTGAACGCTACAGTTTAAATCTTAATGACGACACAGTATCACACACACACACACACACACACACACACACACACACACACACACACACACACACACACACACACACACACAGGTAAAGAGCTCAAACATTAAAGCTGACAGTAAAGGACACTTGAAGACTCAGTCAGCACGTCCTCCACTCAGCTCGATGATCGTTCTTTTCTTCTGTTGCTCCACTTCTGCTTCTTTATCTCTCTCTCTTTTCAATCTTTCCTTTTCTTTATATCTCTCCCCCGTTTCTCTACCTCCATTCATCCTCTCCTCTCTCTCTCTCTCTCTCCCTCTCTATGTGGGTCAGCGTGAAAGGATCGCTCGTTGCCGCTGGTGACACAGCATGCCCGGAGTGTGTTCTACATGTGTGTGTGTTTGTGTGTGTGCAGGACTCCTCTCAGTGCCTCAGGTAATGGACTGTGATGGATAAAGGTCCATCAACATATGCAAACACACACAAAAACACACTTAACGAAGGAGGACAAAGAGGGCTTAAGCATCACACAAAATCTGCTGTCACTTGTAATAAACCTAAAACCGGTCTTTGTCGACAAACTACACCAGTGTACCTTCAATTATCTGATATTTGCTGGGACTCTGAGCTCTGCAGAAATGTGGGTAACCTACACTCAGTATTGCACTTGAATGCATCGTTTGCAGACACTGGCAGAAGGCTAACACTGCTGCTGCAACTCTGCAAAAGCTGCTTCTTCTGTGTGTGTGTACATGTTGAAGAACTGGACTTAAACTGATATTAGAGCTGCATGAAAACACTATCTTTTATTAATTAATGTCAGTAACATTACAGGGTCATAAACTTAAAAAAAAAAGAGGAACTTTTGGGCAGTGTAATGTCATGCAGCAATGCACAGAGTTGGCAAATATTACATAAGTAATTGCAAGTTCCTGCATGTTGCAATGTGAATGGTGAAACGGTTTATCTTGCAATCTTCAAAGTAGAGGATATTTTCATTTTTGACTGTGTTAACGCTGTTAAATTCTTGTCCTGTGATATTCAAATCTGCTGCTGGACTTTAAGGATTATCTTCCATCTTCACAATTCTATAAATGGATTGTATGGGATGGATTATTTTGCTTGAGGAGTAGAGGATTTTAAACAATCCGAAAATGTCTATGTGTATCCAAAAAATGCATATTTGGAGATACATAGGGAGATGCAAATTAGTATTTCATTTGTTTTCTGGTTTTAATTAAAAAGAAAACACAAACTATCATGCAGCTGAATCATACAACACTGAAAATTCAGCCTCAGTCTGACCCCAAGCCCACCGAAACACACAGGAACATGACTGCACACATGCCACAAGTGACAATAGCAGGAAGAAATCAACACACACGCTCACACACACACACACACACAACACACACACACACGTTAGCACAGCGAGGTCCAGATAGCGCCTCTATCGTGTGGTAATTAATTGTCATTCTGCGCGGCACAACTTCTTATCTGCACACACACTTGGAGATAATCTCAAACGCTTTCCCATCTCATCTCCCTGCTTTTTCGTTCGTCTGGTGGTGGTCAGCGTGTTGTTGATGTGGTGTAAAAAGGAGGGCAGGGTGTGAAGGGTGCGGTAGTCATGGCAACCGCACTCAGACTTCCTTCCCTGTTTTTATCTGAGTGTACAGCAGCATTCCTCCCCGTGTGTGTGTGTGTGTGTGTGTGTGTGTCTGTCTGTCTGTCTTCCTCCCAGTCTGTTTGTCACAAAACGCAAACGTCTGCTGCAGGATGACAACCAGCTAGCTACCAGCATGAATGTTGTTGTTTTGTTTTTTTTACCCAGCAGCCCCTCCTCCCCCCCTACTATCCCTATTATCCACCAAATAAAACACGTGATGCACCTGCGGGACATGAAAGCGGCACAATTGGCACACTTATGTCCAGATAAAAAAAAACACACAAAAGACTGTTAGATGTGGTCCTGATGTGACCCGGATAAGAGCAGACATGACGGAGAACATGTCGAATCTTGACCACGAGCTGAACGACGAGCAAAGGTGACAAAGCAGATGTGCAGGAGACACATCACCTGGGATCAGGAGCATGACCCGGCACATGCAAGGCACGGACAAACCAAATGAGATCCACTCTGACATGGTCGTCTTTGTGTCAGTGGCCTCGTTAAAGTGTCCTGGATTCTGGTAATAATCTGAATAATTGCATTTCCGTATGTAGGATATCTCAATAGTTTCCATCTTGTGAAAAGGAGATACTTTCCATGAACATTAGGAACATGCTACACTGGTCAATTTCTGCAAAGCGAGCATAGAATATCGATCGATCAGTAAACCCTGGAGCTGGTTTAAAATAGTTGCACAACTCGTTAAATACTCAGACTCGCTGTGTGATGAAGCATCTGACTTTTTCAGAATCTAAACCGGCCTTTAATGCAGTTAATAAAAATGCCATCTTATCATACATTAATTTATGTTAAGGCAAATTTATAAGCAGAAGTTATCATGCTTGTAAGGTGTTGACTGATATGGGGCTGTCTGACTTTTGCATTTTGTTGTTTTTGCTTTTATGTTTATTGAACTGTAAGAACGACTTTAAACGTTCCTATTGGCCAATAAAGCCGTTACCAATTCTAAAAGGAAGAGAAGCTTTACTTTAAATAGAATTGATGCATTTTATGTCAGAACAATAACTAGTTTCAGATCTTTTGCCTGCAAGATCAGCCGTGGTCTTTTCAGGGTTTCATGATGCTGATGTTGTGATGAAATAAGAATTTCCGTTGTTTATGTCAAAAGAAATGTTCACACTTCTTTGAGTTATAACACTTTCGAAGCAACTGGTGCAACTTCTGCAAAACTATTTCTGGAGGAATTTCCTTGTGAAGAAGCTTTAGTTCACCTGGTCATGATTAGTTTAGAAGAACAAGAAAACTGTTTTTTAAAAGTGCGTTCTGAGGGTAAAAAACATTTATACTAAAGTAACAAAAGGTTTGTTTTTGTTTTTTATTGTTATTTTTGTTAGTCTTTTATGTCTTTATTGAATAGGACAGCTGAAGAGAGACAGGAAATGTTGAGAGCAGAGAGTGGGGGATGAGATGCATGAAGGGCCGAGGTCGGATTCAAACCGTTGACCACTGCGATGACCCTACGTACATGGGACGCACAACATATCCGCTAGGCTATCCGGCGTCCCTATAGTTTGTTTTTGACGCTTCAAATGAGTCAATGGTTAACCTTAAATCAGAAGTTGATTGCCTGTTGAATGCATACTAAATCTGAGTAAAGGTGTGACAGTTTAAAAAGTTTAAATTCTGAAGTATAAAAAAGTATTTTATTGATGCTACATTTGACTTCCCCGCCTGTGCTCATATTTCTATACAAAAAAACTTTTCACCAGCGTGATCGTGACTGAACTTTTTTTTTTCTCTGCTTTAATAAGTAAAATATATTTAATTATAGGCCGCTCGTCTCCGCTCTGTGTGTCTCTGACAGTGTGTGGGTGTGTGAGAGCAGCTGCAGCCGGGTACACCATCAACTCTTATTAGATCACCGTCTTCTCACACACACGCGTGCACACGCTCACACACAAAAGCTGACATGCAGGCACTTCTGGAGAACACTCAGTTCTTGTGAAAACATTCACGTTTTACATACATGCAAAGCACTCAGAGAGAAAAAGGGAAAACAAGGATTATGATGAAAAATGAAGACATTCATGCAGTTTCACGGTCAGAGACAGATTCCAAAATAGCACAAAGTTAGAGGTGATTGTTATTAAAGAAGAAAGGAAAACATATATTCATCGAAAAAGAGCTATTACTGATCATCAACACAGCAGAATGAAGCACCATTTAGCGCAGGCGGCGGACAACATTGTCCTTTGCTTGAGGATGATCGCCTGTGGCCTTCCATTGTTGTGTTAGCGTGCTAATGTTAGCACACTTTGGTTAGCTCGTAGCTTCATATTGCACATAGGTTTACACAAAATAACCGTGATCTAAAGACACTGAAGTGAATCCAAATAATCTCTTTCATTAAATAAATCTTTAGCTGCAACAACAACAATGCAAAAAGAAAAAACAACCTGTGGATTTGTTAATATAATACATTTTGGCTCTGATACTAGTACAAACGGTACAATGTAAAATGTGTGTGTGTGTGTGTGTGTGTGTGTCCGGTTGTGAGTCTGGATCCAGGAAGTCTGACTCTTTCCCTCTGACCTTCCTCCCTCTATTTATAAAAATCTCTCAAAAACACGCATGTCATTTCACCCTCTCTACTTTTTTTTTTTTCCCTCTGAATTCAGTCTTCATGATTGTGATTTTCTTCCATATTCTAGAAATTACTGAGTGTCCCAGTACAGTAAGTATGCACCAACACCTGTCAATCAAATTGGAACTGTGGAAAGCAGGAGCCAATTAAATGTAGTGAAGAAGCTCCAGAGAGTTCATCCACTGGATTCTACCGTAGGGAAAATGATGCTGGTGTGCCCGTCATTCATTATTCCCAGAGTGTGAATATAATTACTGTCTGTTTAAATGTCTCAGCAGCCATTGTATAGATTGCCATGATATTAAGTCGACACATTCAGGTCGTTACTTTGATGCCCTCAAAGCACCATCGATAGTCAGATATAGAAAACAACTACAGCTGGTGAACAGAACGGATCACTTATGCTTTAAGGAGCTGGTTGAGAAGAAAAAACAGAGCACAAATATAGGACTTTAATTCATCCTTCATATTTAAGTAAACATCTGTTTGCTCACAAGTTCATTACAGGACTTAAAAAAAGGTGAATAAATGTACTAATCGTTGATTTCTTGTCTCTTATTACGGATTATTTTGAGCAATATAAGCCTTGTTAGTGAACTACTGGGCCTTACTAGAATATCTACAGACTCTTTTTATTGGCTGATTATATATATTTTGTAATTTCAGTCATGTGAATACATTGAAAACCTGACCAGAATGATTATGACCTATACATCTCTACTTGGGACACAGATCACGTCGTTGCTTTTCTCTCGGTTCTGCTTGTTTCTAATCTGCCTCCCCGCATGACGGGACAGAAAGTTCAGATCTATATCTCAACATTTCTACGTCTCTGCGGGATTTCAAACAAACACGTGCGCATCTTATTTGTCCTTCGATTGAGAAGGTGAAGGTCTGTGTGTGTGTGTGTGTGTGTGTGTGTGTGTGTGTGTGTGTGTGTGTGTGTGTGTGTGCGTGTGTGTGAGTAGAGTGAGCAGGCATGCCCTTAACTTCACTCCTCTGTTGGCCTACATTCCTCTCCTCTGAGGGTGGAGGAGGAGGAGGAGGAGGAGGAGGAGGAGGAGGAGGAGAGAAAGACAAAGGAGGGAAAGTTAGATGAGAGAGAGAGAGGTGGAGGAGAAAGAGAAAAACAGAGATTGCAGATGAAAGAGAGGACAAAGGGCTACGTGAAGAGAGAGAAGAGGACAGATAAAGAAAGAGAAAAGGAGGAGGGGGGTGAAGGAGAGAGCATCTGTAGGCGGTCTTGGCTTTGCCCAAAGGCCTTGGCTTCTCTGCTCATCCTCCTCCTCCTCCTCATCCTCTCTCCTTCACACATCCTCTCTCTCTCTCTCTCCTTCCCCGACTCAACCTCATCCACCTCTCCGCTCAATCATCTTTATCCCTCCATCCACCCACTGTTTTCTCAAACACTCAAAATTTAACTGGAATGCATTCAATTACATTTGAAGCATTTCTCCGTAATAGAAAAAGTGGTTTCCCAAATCAAAGACGTGCCAATAAAAAAACCTTTAAAAAATCAGCTGAAGGTGTTTTCCAATAAAAGGGATGATGACACACGTGGTATTTCCATAAAACTTAGTGCTTCTTGCTATTTTCATAAACAAGGGGAAACCCTAAAGTTTGTAAAGGGCAATTAATCCAGCTTCAATTTGTGGAAAATTCTACAATTCTACAATTCACTTAGCAGACTCTTTTATCCAAAGCGACGTACATCAGAGAGTAAGAACAACACAAGCAAGGATCTAGAAAAAAGGGAACAATGTCAGTAAGAGCAAACGATCAGCTTTGAGTCTGATTGGACACACAGGTGCTGACAGGAAGTGACCAGAGGCAAAGCACAACATTGAGGGCAGTTCTTGAGAGCTCTAATCAGTATAGAAATCATCTTATAAGTCGTCGTTATCAAACAAAAACCATCGTCATTACCATCATCATCATCAATAATATGGAGACCATCATCATTAAGTTAGTAGGTATTCATGAAAGAGCTGGGTCTTTAGCTTTTTCTTAAAGGTGCAGAGGGACTCTGCAGATCACATGGAGTTTGGAAGTTCATTCCTCCACCGGGGGGCGACAGAGGAGAAGAGTCTAGTCAGAGACTTAGGACCCTGTTGTGGAAAATGAAACGATCGGGGCCTTAATGTGAAAATCTACATCTATTTCATGAGACAGGTGTTCAGGGTCCTGAGATTATCTAGATATTTACAGGAGTGCAAATGTGAAAACGGCTTTATTGTGTAAAACATCGCTCAAGAAACACGTTCCTGATGTGCAAGACAATTTTGGTGAGTTTTCAGGCATGTTCAGGCGCCCAAAAAATGTGCTCAAACAGGCAGAAAGAGAGAAAGAACATGTCCTTGCATTCCAAGAGGGTCCACGCTCCGAGGTCGGTGCTTGGCGTCCTAATAATGCCGTACACACCAAGCACTCAAAACAAGCAGACAGTGGATTATTTACCCAAAGAAGTACATGATCATTCTTCCCAAAAAGTTCAGATACATAAATATAACAAATCATTTCATTATCTTCTTATGAAACATTAGTCAGGTTCTGCCATTTCTCCTTCTAAACATGTAAGTTGTTGCAGAGTAAGTTGTGAATTAACATAATTTCCAGGGTGAACGTATCACCCCTGGCTGTAAAAGATAATTTAAAAAAAATGTGAGGCATGACAAAATAATAAGGCAGCAGAAAATATATTTCCGCTGCGCCACCAAAACAATGTTTTCCCAGTTTTTGCTTCATCAACAGGTCCCTAAAAAAGCTTTTAAATGCAACAATTTCAAAAGCCGTCACAAGAGGTATTTGAATCCAGCTCTAATAAATACAAAATTAAGAAACACACATGCACAAATATTCCTCTTCAGGTTTGAAATATCTACTGTATCAGCTCATATTTTAAGAGGCCAACTCTGCCTCTTCAGTCTCTCTCTTTCTTTCTCTCTTTTTTCGTCCAGCAGAGTCAGCAGAGTATCTTTTTCCAAAAACTCCCACTCAGTGAACCCACTCTGTTTCTATAAGTAGGAAAGAGAGAGTGAAGAGAGTGAGAGAGGAGAGCTGCTTATTGTCTGTGATCTGACTAACAGTCATAGTGGTGGAGTGTCAACTCGACATAATGCAGAAACCACACACGTGCACACACATCAGCCACGCCGAGATAGGCAGAGTTATAAGGAAGAAATGGATTATTAACAAGAACAAATGAAAGTAAATGAGTTTGTTGAGTTCTAATAAGTTTTCGGGGAATTCCCCATACAAGTCTTTAAACTGAAATTAAACTTTTATTGTAGAAAGGCTCCAAAGGAGATGCGCTAAAAAGTTGAAATGATCTTTTCAAAGTGAGGATTGTGATGTCATAGAGTACTTGCATGCTGATTTGTTCACGCCTTTTGATGTAATTGTACACTACATAATCATGTGTTATTATCCATGTGTACGGGCTGCATACTTTATACACATGGACATGCAGCGTCAACTAATGCGAATAAACATGTTGTTTTTTTTTGACACAAATGACATTCAAGACACAAGGTCACAGTCTCTCCATGCTCATTGCAAGCCGCCCCCGCTGTGCATGCAGAGTCTGAGTTTCACATGTAAGTATGCAACAAGCTTAGGGTTACAGATAAAGCCTCTTTGATGCTTTAAATGTACCGAGGCGACCGCTGTTTGTTTTCCTGTCATAATTTATATTCTCATAATTGCGTTTCAACCTCGTGCTCGTCAGCTCTCTGGCAAAAATACTGAGCGTTAGTATGTGGCTGCAGCTGAACATCAAGTTTGTGTCAGAGTAGCTGTGCTAAGTGTGTTGGAAATAGAAGGGAAAGGGGGCGCCGGTGGCCTAGCGGTCAATGTGCAGAGGGTTAAGGCCTCGTGGGCCGCCGGCTTGGGTTTGAATACCACCTGTGGCTCCTCTCCTGCACGTCGTTCCCCACTCTCTCTCTAACTGTATCCACTGTCCTGTCTCTACATAAAGGCATTAAAAGCCCCCTTACAAAAAAATGAATTGAAGGGAAGTTTTGTTGTGTACTGGTACATGGATAAGACAATGTAAGCGTCCGCTAAATCTCCTGTTTTATATCACATTTGTTTCTGCAATGTCAGTATAATGCAGCCCCAGTTTGTTGTATCTCCTCCCCAAAAGCATCAACGACAACACAGAGGTGTAACAGACACGTAATGATCCATTTGTCGATGCCAGCCCCACAGGAGACATTAACGCCTGAAAAAACATACTGCACCCTAAATGAACTGTCACACACACACACACACACACACACACACACACACACACACACACACACACACACACACACACACACACACACACACACACACACACACACACACACACACACACACACACACACACACACACACACACACACACACACACACAGCCTCCAGGTGCTTCGCAAACTTGTGAGGAACAAGGAAAAGGTAAAAAAAAAAAAAAAAAAAAATTAGATATTGATTTCACACAAAAAAACAAAATGAACAAGTTTATCACTTAACACATCACTGGATGATCGCACCTCGTCAAACACACTGACGGGACTCTGACTGGATTTTCTCACTTGTGACTAATTTTTTACATATTCATGTCAACGCTCCTGAAGCTGTGTAGCATAACTGAGGTTTTTGCTTTAACGCTGCATGTTTGGGCATGCAGAAATAGTGAGAGGCTCTGAATTCTTTGAGGACTTTAGGAGGGGTTTTAACACTGAAACTCTTCTAAAAGTTCTGATTAGAAATGATGCAAAACTCCAGGAAGCACAAATGTAAAGTCTATGGAAAGACAGACAGATGCAAATAGGTGTTTAAAGATGCAAACTGGAGACAAGATCAGCGATAACAAAGTCTGAAGAAAGTACTAGAGATCCTGGGAATCACACCCTTAAGATCACAAAAACATACCAAGTCAAGACATGTGGAATACAGGAAGTATTTCTACCTAGAATATCTAGTGATAGCAATCAAAATGGCAGTGTAAATCATTTTGTCCTTTTTAGTTTGACAGTTTATTCTTTGATACTTCTTCGACCACTGTTTCTTTATTCATCATTTGGCACCGTGTTATTGGTTGGTTTTTTCTATTTAGCATCTAAAAGAGCATTTCATCTCCATCGAGGTTGGGTTTGGGTTGTCCATGATGTTGTGACTGATTTAATTTTACCACTTGAGAGTCTGAAATACACATACACACACACACAGATCTGCGCAACAGTGTGGCACGGTAATGATAACTCTGCACATACAGTCCATTAATCTACTCTACAGTCAGTCATTACAAAGTCGTGAACCGCAGATAGAACATGGGAGTGATACTACCCTCTCCTCCTCACCCGGGCTCTTCCTCGCTCTCACATCTTCCTCTGACACCTACATAATTACACAGTCTGTCAGTGTGTGTGTGTGTGTGTGTGTGTGTGTGTGTGAGAGAGAGAGAGCTAGCATGTAATGTGGGGGAGGCTTCAGATTTGAGCTGTGCATCTGTATATGACCTTTACTGCTTAGAATAGACTCACAGAGAGAACGATGACAGCAGAGCACATGAGAAACCAACGAAGCGCAGAGCAAAACGCCGATAAAGATAAAGAAGATGAAGCTCAAAATGGAGAAAAAAAGAAGGTGAGGAAAGCAAAACACAGGGGGTTTCTGCACGAGAGATGCATATATGGAGGAGATTTGATGTAAAACTATGAGAAAAGGTTCAAATAAAACGACTAAAATAGAAAGTGAACGGGCTACAAAACGAGCTGAGTGTGGTGTCCCCTCTATCCTCAGGCTGCAGCTGCCTAATAAAATGAATTATTTACTAATGGCTCTCATCTGACCTGAGCAATTAGCGCTCACAGACACACAAACACACGAAAGCACACACAGAGAAAAAAGGAGAGCGAGATGAAGATGCTGTCCCACTAATTATAGCGTGTCTCTGCAGCTGAGGTCTGCTCGGACATGTGTGTGTGTGTGTGTGTGTGTGTGTGTGTGTGGGTGAGATAGTGTGTCCGCTTATCCTTTTAAGTCAAAAATGAAAAAACAGCAAATGTTCAACTGCAGAGAAGGAGGGACACACTTTGAAACAGAAAGTGCCAATTATTGAATGTGAAAAAACGCTGAAAAAAAAGAGATAAACTTTTGAACGCACACAAACATTATATTTTATATTTTTTTGAACGCTGTCACTTGAACAGCGATGAGACAACTGGGAACAAATGCTGTTCACATTGGGAAAAAAAAACAGATTTTTGGGTCAGTGATTAAGGTCATGGTTAGGTTTAGGGTTATTATAGGTCACCATGAAATGATAATGTAATATACCCAGGACTAACTAAACATAAGTGTGTGTGTGTGTGTGTGTGTGTGTGTGTGTGTGTGTGTGTGTGTGTGTACTGAGTTTGAGTGGGGACTCATCAATCTGAGCGCTGAGAGATGATCAGCGCTCGGTAATCCTACCTGCATAGACACACACAAACACAAAGAACACACGAGCCACTTCCTAAAGGCCGGGGTTAATCCGAGCAGCACATCAATGTTGATGATCACATTTACGTGCGCGTCTATTAATAGAATCGTATAAATAGTAAAGGGATGCAGATTTACAGATATACCTATAGAAAGACGCAGGAGACTTCTTTCTTCCTCGTGTCCAAACAAAATTACCAAAAAAGGAAAAACCTCAACCTCCTCCTGAACTAACAACCAAACCTCCACCTCTCTGGATGTGGAGCTGATGGAGCAGCTGGCTGTGTGAGCTCCACCAAATTAGTGAGCGTAAATGATCAGGCATCAAAGCCCCAGATCTCTCTCGTCCATCAAAACCACTGAAATGCATTTAAATAGATGACTGTACCAGACAATAAAACAAATGAGAATGAAAACATCTGATCTTTGAGATACATTTGATTTAGAAAAGTTAGAATTCGTGCTTGAATACTTCTAGTTGCTTATTACCCCAAAAAGCTGTATTATGTAGGTTAGATACTGTGTTTAAAAATCACCTTATAATATTTTCTGTGTCTCTTTTTGTTTTTTATTGCCATATCTGGAACACAACATAATGTTTAACCAAGATCAAACTCATAGAAGAGCAAGGACGAGAGAGTTATAGTTGCAGTGATGGAGTCAGTGTCACCTCAGCAGTCGACTCTGCAGGTTCATTATCGACTCAAACGAGACAGATGGGATCTTTGGAGGGAGAGAGGAGGTGCTACTTCAGAAGAACCGATGGAGGCCGAGAAAAGAGGACTGCAGATTTCTCTAGTTTTGTGTTTTACAGCATCGTAAGAGTAGCAAGTTAGGTTGTTTTTTTCCCAGATAAATGAACAAATGAATAGAAAAATAGAGCTAAGGCATATTGTTACTGTTTGGTATTTGCCTCAGTGTCTGTTTCAATTGGAAAAACTCTAATGCATGTGGACATACATACCACAATTTACAACCTATCCCTGTCCTCAGCCTCTTTCCTTTACATCAGAGGAATGTAAACACACACACTATATATATATATATTTAAAGAAGCAGGAGTGAGGGGTCAGCGAGCGTGTCCTGTCTTCTGTCCTTAATCTTTAACTGCATTGCAGCAGAGAAAACGAGTGTATTGTAAAGTGGTTGAGTTACCAATCTGTTGCCATTTTTGTCATTTTATCGTGTTATTAGATCTTTTTTCTGTAGTTCTAGAGAAACTTCTTCTATTGTGGTTATTCTTTCCAGTCAGGTCAGATAAAGATAAAATAGAAAGCTTTTAACAATGGGTCTTTGTGAAATACTCCTCTCAAGTGTCTGATGCAGGAGGAAGTAATTGACTAATCTTGAACACGTCAAAGTTTTTCTCTTCTTCTCTAATACAGCCCGGAAGATCCACTTCTTATTTCTCTTCTCTTTCGCCTTTCACCCTCTTCTTTTTAAGCTTCATTTCCAAGCAGGAAAAGCCTCTTACAACAAACCAGAGGACTAATAAGGAGCGGTTCCTGTCAGCCAATCCCCCCATAACGCCTCAGCACACACATGCATTATGGGCAGAATAAGCCCAACACGCACACACACACACACTCACACTCTGCCTTCTAAAACACTCCTGAAAAGGCTAGGAACTGAGAGAGAGAGAGCTCAGAAGATCCCACTACTGTTCCTAAAACAGACGTCGTCTTTCCTCGTCTTCTTTGCAGAAAATGATTGATATGCATAAGCATACACAAACACAGCACCCGCCAACTGGAGCAGTGTTACTCAGAGAGGGTAGAGCAGGGATATACTAACGCCTCTGTGTCTCTAATATGCGTGTATAGAAGGACAGAAAAGAGAGAGAGAGAGTTAGTGAGTCAGAGTAAGAGATAAATACGCCACAATTTCATGATTAACACAGGCTTAAGCTCACATCGTTTTACACAAACACACTATATTCAACTGACAGGAAAGGGTTCACAGCCTCCCCGCGGTATCACATCCTGTTCAAACTGTAGGTATTCAGCCTGTTCTCACCTTCCCCCTGGTTGGTCAGTCGTTCCACCCATTCATTTGTAAATGGTTAAAAAGATGCTACAGCATAAAAAATGTAAAAAAAAATCATCCAAATCAATGTCCATGTGTTAAATATGGTCAACTTAAATTCAAAACTGAACAAGCTTAGGTTGAGAATAAGTTATTTTTGTCAACATTTTATAATTATGTTATAATCTTAACATTAGAGGCAGAAAAACAAAGAGGCAATGCAATCAGTGTTACAAGTTTTGCCCAATCCACTTTTTTTCAGTTGCAATCCGATTCCAATGCAGATACCAACTCCGATATTTTTCTTGTTGTTGGCATTATGTGTAAGGCTACACAAAGCTGTTGTAAACCCAGCATTGCATTGCATCTTGCTGGCTTTGCATACAAACAGGAAGCAGCAACAACATAGACCAGACAAGTAATTAAAAGAATAATAACGACTATCAATTGCAGCCCTAATAACTATTTTGATTGAAAGGAAGAAATGTGTTGGCAACTCGATGACAGCTTAACTTAAAGCCAAGAAACTGAAAAGTTAAGTACAGTAGTTACAACAACGTCCAATCCAGAAAGTCTCGACTGATTTTAAGTTGTGCTGACAGCCACGGAAAAACCACAAGGTACGTGTATTGATTTTACGTCTTTGTCAGGGAAAGAAGTCCGATGTGACAGACAGCTAGGACTGGAGTTAACAAGCTGATAAAACACCAACGGCAGCTTAAAATAGCAACAGTTGACCTGTTCTGCCTTTTGAATTATCCATACATCCGTGCAGCTTACTCTCCTCCTCCTCCTCCTCATCCTCAGTATCATAAATATGCATATATATCTGTTCATCCGTTCTGAGGATAAGAGGGGAAATCATGTCAGTGAGCCCTGTTATTTCATCAACAATTGGTGCTCTGATCGTCAGCTAAAAAATTCATGAGTGTCTTTAAGCTGCCCAGACTCTGAGCCAAGCGTTCCACTGAATTTAACATAGAGTGTGCTACAAACCCGACTCATACACCACTTGTATAAAACATACGGGAGCAGATCTTTCTGCAGTATGCTTCAGAGCGCACAGGTAATTTCAGGTGAAAGCCCTCATTCCTTATTGATTTCGTTGGCTAAATCCACTTTAGCCATGACGGGAGAGAAAAGATGGGGAGAAGCGGGAGGGTTATAACCAATGGGTAAAGAGCCTGTGTGATATATTTACTGCAGTGTATTTTATCTCTAAGTCATTAGAGAAGGTTTAGCTATTTAGCCAGCCACAGTCAGGGTCATTATAATTCTTCCTAAGGGAGACATGAATGGGCGCACCAAATTTAATAACAGTCCTTTTAGTGGCTGCTGAGGCATAAAATAAAAAAACATTTGACCTGCAGTTGGCTTTAGGGAAATGTAAGGTTCACTACCTTAGTCATAAAGATTCAGCCTCTGCGGGCACAACGAACGACCATGTGTAACATCCACATTCTTACATAAACATAAAAGTCATTGTGGGGTAATGGGGGGGGGGGGGGGGTCGACAGTGTCTTTCTATACAGGTCAGGAGTATTTCCATGAACGCCTCAAATCTTCAAATCTAGCATACATGTAAAGGATATTTCACTAGATAATTATACAGTTTGGACCTACTTGTGGTTCTATATTATATACCCTTTTCATTTTGATTTCACCAAGGTCACAGGGGTTCATCCTCTGTGAAACATGAAAGTCAGCGTGATATTTACTGTCAATCCAACTGAAACTTGTTTCCCTTTCCCTTAAAAAGCAAAACAAGCAAGAATCAACAAAACACTTTTAGGGGAACTGACTCAGAAGGCCATGGCTAATCTAAACGAGTAGAAGTTAGGACCATTGAATAAATGGAAACTTTACCTTGCTGCTAGAGACTTAGATAAAAGTCAGAGGATGGTCAAAGACATTTAGATTTACCTCCTAGGTACAATCAATGTCTTCTTGGGAATCCATACAAATCATGTTTAAAGATATTTCACAAAAAAAGTAAAGTGGTGAAAGTTCAAAAGTCAGAAAATGAGGTTCATGAATATCTGTTAAATATAAAGTATATCTTTCCTTTAAGTTTGATTCTAAGCCCAAAAACTGACCAATAAGGGAACTAAAACTGCCTTATCAAAAGCTTCATCACTAGAGTGGCTAAAAATAGAACGTCAAGCAAGCTAACGAGGAAGTGCTGACTAATTACCAAATTTGGTTGCTTTTGAAAATGTGCTGTGAGAGATGTAAGTGCCGCATTTAAAAGTGACCTCTTGTCCTTGGTGTACACTCAGCAGTTTATTGAAATGTTTGAGTCCATACAGTAATTCTCTCAGTTCTGTCACATGGCTGATTCAAAACACAAGCTGATCACACAAGTGGTTGACGTGTTTACTGCTAATTCAACTGTCGCTGTTCTGAGCAATATGTTGAATGTTGTCCCCCTGTTGTGTGTAACGATTTTTTTTCCTGTCAAACTTAATTTCCCTGGGGAAGCGGATATTGTTTTACTGCGTCGCTTTGACGATCACTTTGAGCAGCAGCATGGCATTACTGAGGTTTCTACATCTACACAGCTGACCTGTGTGCATTGTTTATTTAAAAACAAGCAAAGACTCAGATCATGTGGTTAAAAATTAATGAATTCCCTTAAGAGCCCAAAGGTAAGTACAGTATGTCTATGAAATCTGATACAGGATAAGAGTCTCAACACAAACATGCCTCTCAAACGAGGCAAAGCTTTGTTGAAGGAAGAACATAAATGCCGTTGCTAAAAAAGAAATCGGCCGTATTTGGGGTAAAATATAAAAACACTGGTGAGCTTTCATCACCATGTCTGGCATCAATATGCAACAACTGGGGCCGCCGGATAGCTCTAGCGGATATATCGCGCGCCCCATGTAGGAGGCTATACTGTAGCTTTAGATGTCTGAAGTTTGCTTAGTTAGAAATGCACAGACCTTTGTGCATAATTTGGCTGCTGGCAGAATGAGCAAAGAGCAAAGCATAAATCCCTATAACCTAAAAGCCTAGCTAATGTTATCAGTGGTAGCTCAGCTCGCAGCCCCTCTGGAAATGTTGTGTCTTTTGTGGAGTCTTTTCCAGTTCAAATCACTGAAATTGCTTGTTTCAGAGAGGTCTAAAAGGTCTCTCCACTGGTGGTATGAATGAACTAAGGACAACAAAGAAATCCAACTAGTAAGAGGTAGCTCAGCTCGCAGCCCCTCTGGACATTCTGCGTCAACTATAGAGTTCAAACACAACTTTAATTCTTGTTTTCTTACCAGCTTTAGTCATCTGAAACTTTAAAATGTGTAAAAAATTACCATCTCACCAACCGTACCTCAAATTCCTCATTCCTCACTGTCTTAGACATCACACAAGTTAACGGGCTTGTTTTATTTTTAGAACCAAGTGAACTTTTATTGCCTGATCTAATGTATCACTTCCCCTCGGGGTATTACAGTAATGTGCCTTATGATGTGTCAGCACCGATCTGTCACTACTGTCCTGTTATACTGTCATTTGCTCTTCCGCTTTATTCGCGCTGCTCCCTTTTCATGAAGCTCATTGAGTCGTGACTCACCTTTGACTTTGTCTCAACGTTCCCCCCCCCCCCTTCCTCTCTTTTTATCTCCCCCTCTGTTCTCCCTCTCCCCTCTGTGTTTTGTCCAAATGAAGGCTGAAAAGAGATTTTTATATTCTGGCGGCATCAGATGATGAAAAGCCTTTGATCAGTGTTTACCCCTGCAGGTGGTGCGCAGCAGGAGCAACATGAGCAACATGAGATACATCTAAATCTGTTTTATGTTTTCCCCTCTCTGCTTGTATTTCATGCGTTGTCCAGTCTTTCTTCCCAGCCCATAATATATTGGACTGTGGTATGACATGCACTTATTGTGATCTGCTGCTTGTGTAGTGGGCTGTAAATATTGGAAGGATAATGTTACGACATCCTGTCCTGTGGCAGCGTGTTTCTGCACAATTTCCCATGAAGGCGGTGGTGAAATCTCACCGCATGGGAAGCCAAGGAATGAAATAAAGAGTTTCTTTCTTTGTTTTTTTCCCCTCTTGAGCAAACAGGTCATGTTGGCATTTCTACCACCTGAGTAAGAATCAACATCTGGTGTTTAGGTTGACAGTTGGAGGCTTTAATGAAGGTTCAGATAGTCATGAAAGTCCCTTCTTCATCCTGCTATCCAATGATGTTTGATTCTGCAGGGCACAGATATCAGATTCTTGACATGACCGGAAGCTCAGAGAAGAAGCCAGGGCAGTGTTTGACAGTGGGACCATGAAACCAAAGAGCAAACAAACAAACTACCAGAGAAAGTAAAAGAAAGCTCAGCAAGCCTTAAAGAAGATCCAGATTTCACTCGACTGGTTTCGGAAATCACAAGAGCGAAATAATGGATTATAAGTGTTTGTATTTATTATTCAGCATCAATTAGAGTCTTACAGAAACAACCAGAGGCAAAGTTGGCTAATAGTTTTGTTCTTACTTTAAAACACAAAACTGATTAATTGGCCATGGCTTTTCTGAATCCTGTTTTTTTAAATGATATCAGAGCTCGGCAATAACTCCATTTATAATAGTCAAATTTGAAAACGTGAGAGACCCCACAGATGACGACAAATAACCATTGATTTGATTGTTAATATTTACATGGTTATGGTTTGGTTACACCAGTTTTGTTTCAGGCCTGAAGAACATCCTTTGGATTGAAACGTTGCCCTTAATAAAGTTGCAGTGTGCGGACCTTTCCCTTTTTTTCTGCAGTTTTTTCAGTTTTTCTCCTGCACCTGAATTTCGCTTGGATGTGCGCACACTAGTCTTTTTACAGCAGTTTTGTTCCCATAGTCTGTTGGTGGGAGCATCGATATGTCCACAACAGCACACCACTGCTTCACCAACAACCAGAGTCCTGACTCTCTCAAAAAGTTCCTCATGGCAAAATGTGATTTCTGAGTTAACAAACAAGGCGTTCCTTTTTGGACAACTTTTAACTGAAAATTCACAAAGAAAAAGTTAAACTATGGCTAAACACATGGAGATGGTGTGAACATTGGCTGTACATGTTAAGTGAGAGCTGGTGGTGAGTAAAACTTGATTAGCTTTAGTTATTGTGCTTCCTTCTTCAGTCAGCTCGCTTCCCAAAAATTGTACACATTCTCTGATCACAGCTGCTTAAATATGATGATATCGGGGCTGTTTGATTTCATATACAGTAGACAATAAAGTATATTTTATTCAACTCTAAATATCTGAAGCCTTCACACTCTGCTCTTCTTTTCTCTCTCAAAACAATAAAACCATTAGAAAATACTCACTAAGGATGAGAGTCCATTAGCGGTAGCACTGCCATTAACTGCCCCATTCAAACCGTAAAGCTACAGTACACAACAACCACTTGGCGGAAACCTCTCCGTGTATCATCTCTCAACATTGTTTCCAGGCCTGAATTACATTAAATATTTAATATGTTTATCTTTGCACAACGCCGGGTCAGTAGTGACACTCTCAAGAGGATATTCCAGTAAAGTTTTATATCCTGTGGACGCCTCAGTGTTGTCTTAAGGTACATTAGGACTTCAGAAAGAGTGTTTAGTGATGATGGATTGTTAGACTGTTTGTGAAGATGCACTACTGTCCAGGTTCATCTTTTCTTATGAGCTCCTGGAGTGAAGATTACCATCAAGGTTCACAGCTGGATAGTTCAAAAAAACTGCACAAATGAGCTGCTGACTGACCGAGTGTCACTGATCAGCAGGAAGTGCTCCCGAAAAAAACGACTTGGTAGTGACTCACTCGCAGATTGAGTGTCCGGCCGGTCTACTGACTGGCTAATTGGAGGGATGTCTTACAGATTAACTAGCGTGCTGACTAACTGGTTGGCATGAAACACAAAACACACAGACGCACAAAGCGACTGTGTTTCTGACTGAGGAAGGGCTGCTGTCATGCAGGCAGATGGGTGAGACGTCTAAGAATAGATAAAAAGAGGGACGGTATTCTGGGAACACACACACATAACAAAGTGTGACGAGTGTCTGGCTGATAAGTAACACGTGCCTTACGTTGCCATAAACACATAATACCACGCTCACACACACACACACACACACACACACACACGTCTTTGATGTTGGACGGCATCATTTCTCAGCTCTTTCATATTGCCACATATGGTAATTCACTTCATGGCACTGGCTACTTCAAAGCTATGTAAACTACCGTCTTACAAACCATCTCCTCTGACCAGCTAATGCCATTTCCTCCACATGGCTGAATCCGTGAAGAGGAAAATTCACAGATTATCCACAGCTGTATCCATTAAGGTCAAAGAGGAACAAAACACAAAGGCATGTAACCGTCCATATGATTGTTATGTACTGGAAAGCGGAGAAATATCCAGATTGCATTCATCCAGTGCTAACATCTTATTTACATACTTAAAATAAAACCAAAACCGACTCCCACTGTAGTCCAGAATCCAGTCTTGTCTCTCGTCAAACCAATCTAAAAGTCTCTTAATACGTCGGCGGAAAGGAAACAATGGCTGCACTTATAAGAGCGATGTTCTCTTTCTAAATGAAATTAATCCAACTGGGGGTTTTCCAATGAAGCTGTTTCCAGTACATGATGATCCGCGAGTTAATGACTGGAAAAGGCCACAGAGCAGAGGGTGGCATGGGTGGGAAATATTCCTCCAGTCATGCCCAGTTAGTATGCGGTCTTCTTTATCAAAAGAGCAGATTTCATCACACTTTTACACCCACTCCCATTTCAATACGTATACTGTATTTATATTTATTAAGGCTGTAAGCGTTAACAAAGTTCATCCTGGTGCAATTAAGGTCACACATTTTTTGCATTCATTATTTTTAATCGCATTTAGCTTCTTCCCGCAACCAGAGTGATGGAAATAAACGACCCGGGGGGCCTTTGAATGGCTCAGTTCACTTAAAAAAAAAAAAACTTGACGAGTCAGTAGTATCATATTCACCTTATGACATCAAACATTTCACTTATTTTTTACCGTTTCCTTGAGCTATTTTCATTAACTTTCAATCTGTAGCGAGTATCTTCTTCACTGGTTAAATTATTCTATCTGATCTACCAGAAGTTGCTGGTGCTCTTTCAAAATAAAAGCAGGTTTTCATCCAAACAGTAAGTGACCGTAGCGTCTTCCTGCAGCCAGAGTTTCATCCAGACAGAGAAGTAAATCAAAACAAGCAAGACGGGACAAAATACAAAATAGAAGCATAACGAACCTGTTTTGAAATGCAGAATAATGGAATGCCAAACATGCGGTTAAAATGTGATAAAAACAGGCCCAAAACTATTTCAATTTAGAAATTCATCATCGTTTAAAAACACATAGTCTGACATCCCTAATAGTCATCATTTCCAGAGCTTTTCCGAGAAAGATAGGGTGAGATATGAAATGCAGCGCTGCATTTTGGTAATACAAACTAACACCCCTGTGTTAAACCAATGGCATGTCAGCAGACTTTTCCTCGTACTGTATGTCTTGGGATGGCTGTATCGATTTCCTTAATGTAACTCTCTGCAACAAAGTGAACACTCACACGTCTCCCAAAATATTGAACTATTCCTTTGAAGACGGGCAACATCATTAAATGCATAACCTATTTCGAGGTGTAGTTTACGACTCGCATTCAAACACCTCCAACAGCTGTTACGACAGCTTTAAGAGCAGACCGACAAACGCTGCTTCTTCAAGACGCTTCTGATGACAAAAACAAATGTTTTCGCAGAGATTTAAAGTATTGATGTTGGCTCCACTACAAAGTCCACTATACAGACAGAACTAAGTCAAGTGATCACCCCCCCCCCCCCCCTGTCGGATTTTTATCTTGTTCAAACATGAATGTGTGACTTGATTTCTTAAAAGCGTTTAACTGGGGGGACTTAAGTGAATCTATAGCTGACGATTGATCAGCATCACATGTACTCCAGAGTCCATAAATCCATCAAGGTTCCCTCTGACTTCTACCAGTTTACCATCAATTTGTTAGACTAGGGGTAACTCACAAATCAGAAGAAAGAACTCCTGACGTTATGAAATTGGAGAGAAAACACGCTGCAGCACTTCCCATGATGAACAATCATCCCGGAAACCTCACTTAAGCAAGAGATAGTTCCCCTCCTCTGGGAAAACACCAGAAGAAGAGAAAGAAACTCTGTAAATGATGATACAATGACGCTGAAAAGAAACAGTCCCCTCAGCACATGTGGTGTCAAAAACGCAAATGCATCTTCAGAAATATGGAAAATAATCTAACGAATAATTATCCTCCACCAAATGGAATTTAATGGGATTATACCGTACCATCCCTCCCTAAAAAATGAGATTAATTAATTTACTAAAGGGCCACATAATTCATGTTTTATGTGTTCACATGTAATCTGACGCTCATGTAATCTGATTGGGACGTTCATTACTGGTGGAATAAAAGAGTCTGTGTAGAGTTCATTTTTTATTTATTATCTGTAAAATTCAGAGACGGAAAAAAAAACACATTTGTGGGATATTTTTGACGGGAGTGAAATATAACGGTTAAAGCAAATATTCACTTTCATGCAGACTTTTTAACGCGTTACTTGGATTTTAGAAGCTTGAACTGCTGCTTTACTTTTTGGATGAAAAAAAAAAAGCCAAACAGACAAAAACAAGTCGATGACACGGGTCAAAATGATTGATTTGACCCACAAATGTCTAATATTTCTGGCACTAAGGTTGACACAGATAGATAGAAAGATAGAAGCCACACATTGAAAGTGACATTTGACAATAAAAAAAAAATGTTGTGTGTGTGTGTGCATGTTTGGTCTCTGGCCAGATTTCACTATCAACAGCAGCTGCCAGTCACACCAGGGTGTCAAGCTGCTGCTGCCATTCACACACACACTTTGTCCACACACACAAACAAATAAACACACACACACACACACACACACACACACACACACACACACACACACACACACAAATCAATACTGTTTCTAACCCCCTTCCCATGCTCCAACACAACAGGGCTGCAACACACCAACCACAAAGAGATGCATACACACATTGTTGTTTTTGCAGCTTTGTTTTGATCCCTCACTGACATGCCCTGTATTTGTGTGTGTGTGTGTGTGTGTGTGTGTGTGTGTGTGTGTGTGTGTGTGTGTGTGTGTGTGTGTATGTGTGTGTGAGCATGATGGTTAACCAGGACAAGTCACAACATGTGTGGCCTGTATGTTAGAATCTAATGTAATCCCCCCTCCTGCTCGTGTTTTGGTTGAATGTCCTGTGTCTGTGTTCATACTAACCCTTACATTTAATTCAGCTAAAATAGACAAATTCTCCTGAATATTTTTGAGCACACAACACAGTGACCATCACAGACATGTCCTCCCCTGACGTACAGCAGCCTACATCCTGTCCCAGCATCCTCCCCGGTCCCCTACTCACCGATACGAGGTCTGCTTTCTGAACGCCAGTCCCCTTAATTTCTCCTCCAGAGTCTCCTGCTCCATGTCGGGCAGGCTGGTGAACGTGTCGCTGCAGCAGCCCACGGAAGCCTCCTCCGAGCCGGCTCCGGACTCCGAGTCCCCGCCGTCGGCTCCCAAGGTGGCCAGACGCCCGCTGAAACCCCCCGCAGCCGGGCTAGGTCGGTCCCTCGTTTGGGGGTCCATGCTGGTCGGTTTCTCGGTGTTATCGCCCCGCGCTGGACCCCCCCTCTCCTACCCGGCTTGTGAGGAGGGGACACCGGTGTCGGGGAGGGGAACTGGAGGGGGGTCTGTAAAGGGGGGGGGAAATGACGAGCCGTTAACGTTTGTGGCGGTTTGACCGTCAGGATGTCTGACCGTTGACCGCCAGGTACGGCAGCACGCGCAGCCGCCTGGACAACAGATCGAACTGCGCTCACGAGCCCCCTAACCAACTGAGCGCGAGCTACGTAAAGCTGACAACGTCTGACAGGAAGTTGAGTATGTAACTTCAAAATAAAAGCATATCTCTTTGGATGAGAGAAACATTTTTTTTAATGTTTTTTATTTAATTGTTAGGGACAGTGCATATTAATGTTAATTTTGGTTTTTTGTTTGTTTTTGTTTTGTTCTGTTTTTCTTAATAGCTCGATTGGAGTATTTTTTTGTATTGTCCGTTTATTTTATTTCATTGGATTTTGCATTTTGTTAATGGTGAAGAATGGGTAGGACTTGACAAGCCTAGGCTTCTTCCTATCCCTTTTTCGAACGAGTCAAATGTGTATTATATTGAAATTGGCTTTTTATTTTATTTTATACAGATTTTTATTTTTTTCCATTTGTTTATTCATTTTCATCTATTTTTTAATCGTTCGAAATAAAGAAGAAATAAATAATGAACAGCTGTAACAATTACAGATTATAGCAGAAGTGCTAGTTTCCATCTGTTGTCTCTAGGCAGGTAACAGAGAAAGACAAATTACAAATAAAATACAAATACACATGTGACACAAGACAATAACAGAGGTTAAAGGTTAAAGGTGGTCACAGACTTGTTTGAGGTGTTTTGAAGGTTGCATGTCTCTTATTGTGAGTGGGAGAATATTCCAATATTTAGTTCCTTTGACTGACAGAACAGTTTGTCCGAATGTTGTGCGTCTGTGTGGGACCTCACAGTCTCCTCGGGCTGTGGCCCCTGGTGCCGATCCCACTGGCAGACTTCAGCTTTATAAAGTCCTTCAAATGAGGAGGAGCAAGTCCGTGCATTTACATTTACATTTGAGTGTAAATAGAAAGCAGGGTGGGATTTTTGGTTTTTAAAAATGCTCCAGGACATCAGTGAAGAGATAAAAGGTACAACTTTGACCACAGGAACCCCAAAATTGACACAAAATTAAAGTTTCTCACGGGAGCTTTAACGTTTCCTTAAAATTCCTAATTTTATGAACTTTTTTGGCTACTCCCATTATGACTAAATTATGCAATATGCAAAGAAGGAAACAAGCTCAATTTTATAACTTGTATTGTTATGTCCAGTTGCAATTTAAACTTTAGCCAGTAAGCTGTTAGGCCTATATATGGAAGACATGCACCTATGCAATTTATTTCACTCCATTTTCCTGTGATAACCTGTGAGATCTTTACTTGTTTATGACATTAACGCAATATTAAAATCCCTGGTTTTCCTTGCAATCGAGTTCATTAGTCAAGATCTTGAGAAAACAACTGAAATTGACTCATTATCGCTGTAAAACAACACTTTAAATGGTGCTTCCTAACTAAAGCTACAGATATAAATCATATTTATACTTTTCCAATATTTTGCAGCTCCCAATAAAGGTTCACAACCATTAAAAACCATAAAACATATTATTATGTTTCGTTCACAGAGGCTTTTATTTTCAAATAATCGACCGGAAGTCATGTATTTGAATCTTTGTGACTTGACAAATGTTTTAAAAAGCTACGAAACCGCGAGCTGCTGTGAGGGCGGGGACAGTAAACACTACAACTAACTGCGTCCATCTATCCATCCATCTATCCATCCGGGTCTGTCCGACCGTCCATCCATCTGGCCCATGGGACGAGCAGCGTGCATTGTGGGATATTCCCTCTCCTCCTCCTCTTCCTTTCTGCAGCATCATCAGTCAGAAAGTAGGGCAGAGGGTGAGCGTACACGCACGCTCACACGCACCCGCTCTCACTCTCGAACACTAATCACACACAAACACACACACAGGGTCCATATGCTGTGTTCATGCCTCTTTGTCTGCGTGTCAAATCTGCCACCATGAGCATCACGTCTCCTTTATGTTCACTGAGTATGAATTGTCATGTTGCTGTAGTTCTTCCTGTCAGACATCAGATGTGTCATCATGACCATCTCTGCTCTCTGACATCAGGTTTGTATTCACAGTTGACCAGAGCTGAACCCTCCGTCCTCCCTGGACTTTGATTTCTGCGAGAGAGCATCTGTCCTTCGTCTCTGCGATTACAAACCGTGAATAATTTCATTAAACAAAGCACATACACAGTGCTGGGAGAACAATTGAGAACCTTTATTCAAATACCACTTCTAGTTAAAAATGATCAGGTAAAAGCATATTATGAACTAAATAATGTAGGCCTACTTAAATATCTTGAAATAAACATCAGACTAAAATATGAGCAGGTGTAAAGGTCTAATTCTTAGTCAAACATACCTCATTAAATGTATCATAAGACATTCACATGATAATGAATCGCTGTAATGATGGATGAGCCGTGTTCCTAGAAACCAGGACTGTTGTGAAGCAGTGGGACTGCGTATTGTCTCGGGACTGTTAGAGCGATTTGCAGTACTCATGATGAGGTGGTGCTGCCGGTCTATTTTAGGATCCTTTTTCATGATGGAGGAGATAGAAGCTCCTCTGTAGGCCGCCGTGTTTACCATGAGGCGCCTTCAAGAGAATTTGGTCTTAACTTAGTTTAAAGGTGCACAAAACACTGAAGCTGTGTTAGGCATGAGAAAGGTTCTGTATATATTTGATCTTTAAGAATATTACATTTATTTGCATTTTCCTTTTTATTCAACTATTAACCGATTTCTCTCTCAAAAGGAACGTCAGGCATGCCAGCAGCTCGGGAGAAGTTTACAGTGTCACAGTATTAGCGGCTAAATTCATTATGTAAAGGAGTTTGTAACAAACACTTAATCCTTCAGTTTAGCACAAAAAGAAAAACAATATAATGAACTTTATTGTTTTAGCTGGAGAGGGATGGTGAGAAAAATGTTATCAGAAAGGTAACTTTTGTCTTTCTCATTTAAAGTCTTTATATGTGATTTTTCACACTTAAATGTAGAAATCAAGTATATCCTCTGAAAATAACTCTGTGAGTCATGACTGTCTACAATGGGTGTAACACCCGAGTCCCACTGTCTGTGATGTTTTCAGAGTTTTCAGAGTCCTATCTTCAGTTTGTTTACATCGCCCGAACGGCCGGCTGACTCCTCCCCTCGTGTATAAAAGTTGTTTAATTGAGGGACTAGAGAAAAGAAGAATAACATACTGTACTCACTGCTTAACTGTGTTTCTAGATCACGCTCATTTCAGGTAAATTTACATGCAGTGTGAAGATACGAGCTTAATAAAGATCGCTAGCATTAGCATGCTAACACAACAAGGCAGCGCGAGTTGTTTTGGTTTCATGCTGGTGCTCAAGGGCGACATCTGCTGTGATCATCACATATAAAGCCTTTAAGTCAAATAATGAAACCATGAACAGACCACACACAGTCACAGGTATGATGCTTTTACTAAGGAAAATACTTTATTTACTTGAAAGCAAGAAGAAAAAAAAAAGACAGAAAGCCTAAAGTCAGGATGTCTTTACAAAGAAGCAACACATAAACAAAGTCTGACTCGGAAATATAATCTCCACTGGCAACTCATTTTGGTCACAACTGGAGGAGGAAAAGCAAAAAAAACAACAACAAATGTATTTCTTGTGTTTCCTTTGTAAAGACAGAAAGGAATGCATGTTCAGCGACCTCGGAGTAAAGACTCTGAACAACAAACAGACTGATCACGTTTATCTTTGATGAGCTAGCCACTGATCTACAAAGCTGTACAAAGTACAAAAATATTGCACTGTATAGTCTCTAAGCATGATTGGGCACTATTTCTGCCGACAGCATGATGAATCCTTTCTTATAAAGTATATTTTATAATTACTCTTTGCTTGATAATCTACTTTAAACCATCTTGCAGTAAATACCTTAACTGCATGAAAGAGTTTTTTGTAATTTTTACAAAAAGTGGAACTGGCCTCACGTTAAACACATGTTTAAATAAAGCACAGACATTCAAACCCCTTACATGTAATGCATTTGAAATGGACAAGTTACACCTTTAAAGCCATGATATCTAATTCACAAATTACAACCACCAGAGAGTAAGGACAAAATGTGAATTAAACACATCTGACGTTAATAATTCATCAACACAGCTCCCAGAATAGCCTCCTTATGAAATATGGATTAGTTTCCCCAGACACGTTTAGACTTCCTTATTTATTCACAACTTATATTTACAAAAATAGATACTTTTTTTTTTTTAATCATTTCTGGGAAAAGAAATGTTTTTGGCAAATGCTGAGAGAAAGCAGATAAAGACTCTTTTAGCGAACAGTACAAATGTGTTTAAGGCAAAAAAGTGTTTCACGTTCAAAGTCAGTGCAGGGTGTTGTTTTTTTAACAATTTAAAAAGACAAAGTTTGACCTATGGGGGGGAGGGGGGGGGGGTGTTTACCTGCTTTCTAGACAGGAAATAGAAGAGAAGATTACAGAGTGGAAAAACGAGAAACGAGCTAGCTAGGCTCGATCTAAAGTAATAAAATTTGTCTCCTAGCATATCTTAAGTTTGTGAAATAAAAGTAAATATTTGTAAGTTAACAACTTTTAGAGATGTGGATATTTGATATTACTTTTAGAAAGAGCCACATTAGCTTGTTTGACCAAGATGCTACCTGTAGCTTCAGCAGATAGCTATGAGTAAGATGTATCACACTCTCATCTCATTTCTCTTAAGCTTTACAAAAGAAAAAGAAAAAGTCAAACTTCTGTAAGAAAAGATTAATATTATTGGGTGAATTATAGGTCGTTTATGTGTATTATGAAAAAAAACAGTTTAATGAAATCCTTTAGACGCTTTTAAGAATAAACCAAAACTTCAGCCAAACACCGAGATTGAAATATTCTGGCTTGCCTGCAGATTTCCATCATAGTGACAGAGCTAAAGAAATATGACTGAAGTAAAGCTAGCAGGGTGTAAAATTTGTCGGGTAGGGGGGGAGTCAATAGTTTACAGTTGGAAAACAAAAATATTCATTTTTCAGTCAGAATCCATTAACAGGAAATCACAAATTTGGGGATAAACAACCCAAATATGGTCATAATTCAATAATCCATTTTCGTTTGTGAAGATGAACTTTTATACAAAAACAAACTGAAAAATTCTGAATTTTTTTTCAGAAACTAGCGCGGGATCACCAAGCTAAGCCCTCACATGTACAATATATATATAAAAGAGTAGGATAACATAAAAAATACATTATGAACATAAAAGAATATCAAAACAGGCACTTTCTCATCACTGGAATGAAATAAAAAGATTCAACAGTTAAAGAAATACAAACTAAAAAAAGAGCAATATTTTTTATGCAAAATAAAAAAACAGGTTTCTATAAATACAAAGGTTCAAAGGTTCTCGTCAGTGTCCTGTAAAAAGCCCCACGTTATATTTTAATTTACTTTCCATTGGAGTAAATGCAACGCTACATTTTTTATAGCGTGTTATGATTTCATCTTTTTTTTTTGCAGTGTTTTAAGCCGCATCAATCGGGGGGGGGGGGGACAGATACAACCGGGAAGTTGACTCGTAAAAACTATTCAGTGCAACTTTATTTCAGAAATGAGGCAAACCAGTGCCTCTTAGTTCATACTATTAATATTATTATTTATTATTTATTATTATTACAGTGTATCTGATGTAGAAAAAAAAAGACCTTAAACGATCAGCAGTGGGAACTACTGTATGAGGTTTACTCCAGGACACTGAACCATGCTCCAGAGAGGAGGGGGGGGGGGGGGGGGAGGTCATCACAGGGTTTAGGGTGGTGGTGGGGGGGGGGAAGAGGGGCTTGTTTACATGAACCTCAGGAGGTCTCGTTGACCGTTCGCTCCAGCTCTATCACTTTACTGCTGCTCTCGTTCGCCCGCTGATCCAGAGACCTGAAACACCAAGACATCACCGCGTCAGATCGTGTGAATGAAAGGTGTTCAATGGAAAGTGTTTGTTTTTGGACTTTTGGTGGAGAGGGGTCGGTTCAGTTTTGTGTTGTCATGGATACGACTAGACTGTTCCTCCAGACTCTTAAATATCTTAACTTTAGTCAAACTGTGGTGCATCAAAAGTTTCCCACACTGTCTGTGTCCCTTATCAACAGAGAAGGTCTTTAGAGTGTCTCATGGTGAGTTCATCACTCCCACTTCTTCTTCTCTTGTTAATAAAGTGCATATTTGTTTACCTGTGCATATCCATGAGCAGGTTTTTCGATGTCTGCGTGTCGTTGCTTTTGCTCCTGAAAAGCGGGTGTGTCTCAACGCTGCCGGGCTCCACCGCCAGTTTTTGTTGCTCTGAGCGACGCCACGCCGCCATGACGACAGCTGACGTGTCCTCCCATTGGTCGGGATATTCTCCTCCCAGGCCGAGGAGGTGCGGCTGCTCTTCTTCGAAGGTCGATAACAGACTCCTCGATTTTACTAAAAAAAAAAAAAAAAAAAAAGATTTTTATTGAACATTTTTAGACACACACACACATCATATTATATTATAGCACCACCAGGTTACTGTCTGACTTCTGAAAACTAACCTGAGGCTTTTTGTTTTTTATGTTTGTGTTGGTTTATGGTCAGGAAACTAAATTCACTAATTATAAAACAATATGTGTGTGTAGGAGGCAGTAGAGATGATGTATTGAAAGTTCAGCAATCAGCTCCTATAATCAGGCTCTGTAGCTATGACTGTAGGTGGAATCTGATTACTTTATAATGGACCTCCATAGTTTTATAGCAGTGAGCTAATGATTCATAATTACAGTGAAAACAGCAGAACGAGTCTGTCCAGCTAAAGCCTGATAGTAGTCACAGTGGACATGTTCATATGTGCTGTAAAAGTGTGTGTATGTGACTTCCAAGGCTTTTGCAGCCAGCCTCTAGTGGACACTTGGGGAACTGCAGGTTTTTGCACTTCCGGATCCAGCTGACAAACAGCAAAATAAAGTGCTTTACCTGTTTTGATTCTTGACACTTAATGAATAAAAGCCCAATATTTTCACATATTTTGTTTATAGAGTTTTTGTTTGTGTGTAGTTACCTGTAGCCAAATACGAGTCTTTGACAGCCAGCTGTTTGGATGTGAAGCCGGTTTCAGTGACGCTGGAGGCTGGAGTCAAACTGCTAGGGTAGAAACTCCCCAAAAACAGAGAGAAACACAACACGACCACCTGGAGAGAGAGAGAGAGGGAGAGAGAGAGAGAGAGAGGGAAGCAGAAAGGAAGAGAGGGAGAGAGAGAGAGAGGGAAGCAGAGAGGAAGAGAGGGAGAGAGAGAGAGAGAGAGAGAGGGAAGCAGAAAGGAAGAGAGGGAGAGAGAGAGAGAGGGAAGCAGAGAGGAAGAGAGGGAGAGAGAGAGAGAGAGAGAGAGGGAAGCAGAGAGGAAGAGAGGGAGAGATGGGTAAATAAATTATGAATCATTGCTAAGCTGCTAATGAGTGATGGAAGCAGATGTTTCCAATTCAATATTTAAATCAATCACCACACACACACACACACACACACACACACACACACACACACACACACACAGTATTGCAGTACCATTAGGCATGAGGAGGTCTGGGTACCAGCCACCCGGCAGGATTTGGGGATTTTGCCGGCCACCATCGCCTGCAGCGACTGCAGCTGCTGCAGCAGAGACCTGGGGAAGAACACACACAAAGACACACACACACACACAGGTTAGAAAAACAGTCAGACACGGCAGAAAAGAAAACTCTACAAATGTGGGAAATGAACTCAAAGTTTAAAGTTTTAGTTGTTGTTTGCGTCTGTGCAGTGTGCATCACTTTTTCTTTTGTTGAGTCTTTTTCTGATATGTTTTTAGTTATTTCAGTGTAAACACTTTATCTCTGCCACATTGTACTTAGTGTCAAAATACACACACACACACACACACACACACACACGCACACGCACACAGACAGGCTCATTTACCTTTCAGACAGTAACGATGGAGCTATTGGCTGAAAAACAAAACCTGAAACAGCTGTGTTCTAGTCAGCTACACTTAACACAGCGCACTCATGGGCTGCATCAAACACACAAACACACACACACACACACAATTCATCCATGTATAACCAGAACAAACAACACAGTCTCACTGAAGCAGCTTGAGTGTTTTGCATGAAAATAGCGTCATGATTATGCATGTCTGAACACATCAACAGGGAGCTTTGATTCTGTCTTTTCTGTCCCCGCTGACATGAAATAAGTTTTCTGTTATGGACATTTTTTCTGTGGTTCATTGTTTTTTTTTTTTTTTAGTGTGCTGAGTCATCTCCTCCTTCATTTCCTGGTCTTTAATTTCATTGTGCACCATGATTGAATCATTATGACGGTCAGGAAGTCAAAAGTTATCACCAGCGCTGACAGAAGTCGTCGCATCACATGTCATGCTGTCTGTCAGTTCAAAGCTCCTCTGACTCTGACACTGTCTTTAATTTAACATGTTTACATCATTATGAAGATGAAGGACATTAACTCTGCAGCTGTGTGTTTGCGTTGTGTTTTTGTTCTTACTTGTTGGTACACTCCAGAGTTTCCATTTTCCTCCGCAGCTCGTGGTTTTCGTTGGAGCAGGTCTCCACCCTGTGGTCAGAGAGGGGTACTGCAGTGTCAGTCTCTGCTCTTTTGTTTACTGATTATCATGCTGTTTCTTATAAAACAAGAAATAGCTTTCATAGTTTGAAAGAGATAATATTACATCTGATTAATTAAAGAAACGTCTGTAATGGAGTAAATCCAAATGACATGATGAATAATTCAAATGAACAGAATTACAAACTTTCCCATTTTAATAATTAATCCCGAGAAGAAGTAATCTTCTTTGTGGTTTTAAATAATGCAGTCATCTCGAATAATACAACAAGAATAACTAATAAGCGGTATGAATAAAATCTACAGTCAATGTTTTTAATAGAGACAGAAGAGGCAGATAAAAAGACGATGTATGTGGTCTTTTTAAGGTCAAAGGTCAAACAGTAAAAAGGTCAAAACACACAGTTTTTAAACCAGAGGTTAACTAGACTATTAAGAAACTTGATAATCCTCATCAGACTTTATATTTTCTGCACGCTCTCCTTGATATAATGAAAACATGACAAAGACGAGGAGGACTCACTTCTTCTCCAGAGTGTCCATGTACTCTTTCTTCTTCCTGCGACTCTCCTGAGCTGAAATCTAAAACAGAGAGGGAGAGAAAAAGAGAGAGAAATATTATGAAAAATTATGAAACAAGTTTGCTTTATGTGCAAAGAAAACGTCAGTCCTTTGTGCAAAAGCTTCCTTCTACTCTGCTTTATGTGTATTTGTTTGTGTTTGTGTTTTTCCAATCATGACTTGTACCTTATTTTTGATCTTCCTGCGGATCTTCTTCAGCGCCTTCTCCTCGGCTTTGGTGAGCGGCAGTTTGGTGGGGACAGGGTAACCTTCGGCCACCAGCGTGCGGCGCTCTTCTTCAGTCAGGATCAACGGACCCGACCCCTGCAGCTTCTACACACACACACACACACACACACACAGAAAGACCCAGGAAAGGTTTGTTAGAGTCAGTTATTAAGGAAACAAGAAGATTTGATTCTGGATTATTTCAATGAGGAAGTTTCAATGTAGTATTTTGTTGGTAGGATGAAGAACATCATTTTACTTTAAAATAATGTTTGAGAGAATGATCTACTATTAATACTAAATAAACATACAGTTTACTTTCAGTGTTCCTTATTTTTTGCCAAACAAAAAACAAAAAACTACAGGTCACTACTCACATGAGGGGCGGTGAGCAGAGGGGAGTTGGAGAGACATGAAGCAGCGCGGGGCGACACCTTCAGGCTGGCCTGTGACGGTGGAGGGCTGGTGGGGGAGGTGGGGCAGGAGAGGCTGGGCGGGGCGTGAACGGGGCTCTGGCTGCCCTCTGAGTCGCTGCCGTGGGAGCTGGGAGGAGTGGGAGGCATCTGCAGAGACTCCAGACCTGAAAGAGGATTTGATGTAGTGTATCAGGAGGAGTGATGGACGAGGCATTCAGATCATGTATGGATAGTAAAAGTACTCCTATGTTCAGTTAAATAGTTTTTTAATAGTGTAAAAATAGTTTTACAGTCATATATGGTGATCTTTTATTCTCATTACTGTTGTATAAACACGTATTTTGGTTTAAATAGTTTATTTAGCTTGAGAAGTTGGTTCATTTTCTTTACACATAAAGAAACTCAAATATTTAGAGATTTTTTGTTTTCACTGGGAAGCAAAAGAATGACACTTGTAACCTGAAATCTAATCAATATCTTTTAAAGTATGAAGTTAAATAACATGGAATTAATCCTGTAAAGTTCTTGAACTCCATGTTTTCCTAACCAGTCTTTATTTATTTACATTCTCAGCTGATTTAAAGTGATTTTATCTTCTTCAGTCTGAGCCTGTTTTGAAGTATTTGCACAAACGACCTGCAGGGGTCCTTGTTGCATCGGATTACTGGCACAGAAGAAGTAGAGTTTAAAATGCAGACCTTTGGGGGAAAGATTGAGAAACTGGTCCACTTCATGAGGTTCCAGTTTAATCTGGGGGACGATGTTCTCCTCCTTAATCTGAAAACAAAGAAAAAAGATATTTAACAGAGAAACAAAAATGACAAAAAAATATCAGTTGTCATTGTTTTTCCTCCTGATCTCTCACCTTGATGCCTTTGCCCTGGTTGTTGCTGTTCACCGGGGGTTGAACTGGGGTGGATGGAGCTACAGCAGCAGCAGCAGCAGCAGCAGGGGCCACGGTGGGGTCCTCGGGTGCTGGGGCCCCCGCTGTGGTCAGAGAGAGGGAGAGGGTGGGGAGGAGGGAGGGGGTCTCGCACAGGAGGCTTTCGATGGCCTCGTCCTGCTCCATCGGCCACTCGGATGAATCCCCGTCAGACTCTCCTGCACGGGAGGAAAACATGTTGCTGAGTTTGTAGGATTTCTAATTTAACCTCTCTAATGCATCGGATAATTACATGGATTAAGAATGTTTTTATTAAAGTCTTTATATGTGATTTTTCACACTTAAATGTAGAAATCAAGTATATCCTCTGAAAATAACTCTGTGAGTCATGACTGTCTACAATGGGTGTAACACCCGAGTCCCACTGTCTGTGATGTTTTCAGAGTTTTCAGAGTCCTATCTTCACTTTGTTTACATCGCCCGGACGGCCGGCTGACTCCTCCCCTCTCGTATAAAAGTTGTTTAATTGAGGGACTAGAGAAAAGAAGAATAACATACTGTACTCACTGCTTAACTGTGTTTCTAGATCACGCTCATTTCAGGTAAATTTACATGCAGTGTGAAGATACGAGCGTAATAAAGATCGCTAGCATTAGCATGCTAACACAACAATGCACCGCAAGTTGTTTTGGTTTCATGCTGGTGCTCAAGGGCGACATCTGCTTTAGCCTTTAACAGTTAAATCATATCAACAAGTGCAGACTTGTTCCACTTGTGTCGTGTAAAACTCTTTGAATAAACACTTCATAGTCACTTTAAACGACTTGACTTTGTGCTGCAGAACTGAGTGTGTTCATTTTCTTGATTTTACTGATTCAGCCCAGAGCAAAACCTGAAACCAGTTTGATTTTATACAAAACCAGCTGAACCAGAGTCTTTATGACACATTCTGGCAAATCAGTGAGCAGCCTAAATCCACACCTTCACAGGTTAGTACTGAAATGTTTATTTCTCATAAACTCAACTTTTCATCAAAAAGAATAAGATTGAGCTATTCTGACTTTTCAAAGGATCCAAACCAGTGATCTGTGTCTCACCTGCTTCACTGCCGTGCTCTCCGGTCAGGTGCGACAGCGGCGACTGAGGTCGGCTGTCCCCGCAGAGCGAGTAGCTGTGCTCGGCCGTGATGTGAGGGGGCAGAGGGGACGACGGGGACAGGTCTCCCCCGTCCTCCCCCTCCATGGCCTCCACGCCGCCCCTCACTCCGGACAGGAAGGGGTCGCTGAGCAGCTGGCCCAGCAAAGCATCATGGGAGAGGTCGTCTAGGAGCTCGGAGAAGTGCTGCGAAAAAGAAAAGAGAATAATACCATAAACATCTTTGCAATTGAAGAATAAAATATCAATTGGATCGCAGCAGAGAGGAGACAGACAGATAATTACACAGAGCCACGACAGCCTGCCTGTCATTAGAGGCTGCTGAATCTTTTACTACCACCTTTCCTTCAAGTTCCCCCCCGAGGGAACTCTAAACGAACCAATTAAAAACTTGTAAAATCGTCATTCATTTCAAACAAATCAGACTGAAATCTCCCCTTTCCAATCACTGTTTCTCTTTCTGTGTGTGAGCGTCAGTGTGGTGATACATTTAGCAAACAGCAGCCGAAAGACCCCCCCCCCCTCTGTACACCCCTAATCTCGTCTGTCATTGCCCCCGTCCTCTCTCCTCCTCCTTCCCTACATTCCTCCTCCTGCATTCTTCTTTCTCTCTCTCTCTCTCTTTTTCCAGAATCTCTCAACAAGGTGACCATGTGTGTTCAGATCTGCCTCCATGCTCAGGTGTTGTGACAAACATGAACCAAAGGGAGCCAAAGCAACCCCCCCCCCCACCCCCCACTTTTGGTGATGCGATGATAACATACTGACACACATCTCCTCTTTATGTGGAACCTGCAGCTGTACATCTTTCAACATTTTTAACACAGTTCTGGTGGAGGCCTTTAATTACTGGACAACAAAAAAAAAAGTGCAGATTGTTAACAGAAAATAAACGAGCGCTAATGCTGCGTGTTTTGACACAGTCATCTTCAAATATTCTGCAGGATGAAGGGCAACTTCTGGGCCATAAAAGTCCAGTTCCCCCCAAAAAAATATCTACAACAATGATTCAAAAACGGGAAAGCAATCATTACATGAAGAATCTCAAATCAGAGTGGGGTTGACAATTTTGTTGAGACGGCGTAGATTTGATGCATAAACCAGGATTTCAATTCAGTGGCATATTTTTTCTTCTTGAAAATGTTCTCCTACATTATTCAAAATAAACTGAATCTGATGCATGCTATAAAAAACTTTTTTTTTGTTTGTTCCTCATGCTCATCTTCCGAGGAAAGTTTCAGTTCATGTTTCTCTTGTTTCATTGAATAATCCACAAACATGATACAGCTCATATTCTGTCTGTTTACACGTTTTACACAGTATTACTTGTAAAGTTATAATATTAAGCAAAGTATAATATCAACTTTTTTTTTTAATTTGTGTCTTATTAGCCAGATGTTTCCATAGCAACACTTTTTTCTCTCACTAGAAATCATCAAAGATCAAATTAATAACACAGAAATGTGATTTTCAAATAAGAAACACTAAATTAAATCCAGTCCTGTCCTTGCTTGAACTCTCTGCCCCGTAAGAGAATGCCAACATCTTTATGATGCAACTTTAACTGCTCACATTCTGTTGCCGGGCAGAATACACAGATTCTGTCCAATAGAATATCAGCATGGTCGGAACATTCCGCACTCAGCCAATCAGAGAGAATAAAAAACACTTTAAATACGGCACACATTAAACTGAGACTTTCTAAACTGTGGAGTCAACTTAAAAGAACGATTAGATGTTGGAAGTGTTGAATGTAAAGGTTGGAACGCTAGTCTAAAAAACAAAAACAAACGGCTGGATGAATGGAGAGAGAAATCAAGATGGAGGAAACAGAAGGAGGGTTGAGTGTGCGCCAAGCATGTGGCTTCAATTACAGACCGAGAGACAGAAAGAAGACTTGACTTTTTACATTCATACAGAGAAATGACCTCCTCACGGCATAAACACACACTCCTGTCACCCTATGCTACCCTTAAAAGGCCACTGTGAGTGAGTGTGTGTGTGTGTGTGTGTAATGCAAACACTGACAGGATGCTGTGAATGAATTCAAGGGGGAAAGACAAATATTTACACATTTATCCAAGAATGGGTCCATTTCCATCTTTAAGAACCATCAGTGTGAACAAACCATGATGTAAATGTATGCATGTGCATGCATGTGTATGTGTGTGTATTCATGTCTTTTGTGTGTGTGCACATGCCAAAACCCATCACATTATGGGCAAACAGTTAAAGTAAGTTACAACCCCTTACTGCCCCAGCTCCGGTGTCTCTTGGTAACCACATCTTCACCGTGACTCAGAGCCATTTTTATACATCAAACTGCTGCTGATATTATTATTACACCTCTTCAGATTTTAATGCGCACACATGTTGACAGTTAAAGGTTTCACTGGGATGATGATAGCTATTATAAAGTCAGCGCTAATGAATAAAGTACCAGCTATTGGTGAAGTAAGGAGGATAAATATTTCAAAATTCCATCAAAAGTACAGCTTTAAAATACTATCTTAAGATCCTTTGAGTGCTATAAACATCAGGTTTCTTGGTAGAAAATGTTAAACTGTTAGCGTTCCCCAATGCTAATAAGAGTAAGGTCAGAAAGTCTGAAATAGGCTATGCCATGGTGTCTACAAATCTGACAAGTTTGAAGAAAAAGTCTGACAATTTGGTCGATTTGCATCAGATTTTGGCTTTGAAAAGAAGAAGACAAACACCATGTTGGTGGAAGAAAAAGAGGGTGTAGGTTTGAGGAGGAGTAATTGAATAGAGAACTCGTAATTTAGAAGAACCTAAGGCATGGTTTGTGGGTTTAAAATGTGGTCTAAGTGACCTTTAACATCGCCCTTTTCTCTCTTTGGCTCGTTTGTGCTACTTTCTACAACAGAAAAAAACGTCTTATTCATCTTAAATTTTAGCAGAAATTAAAAAAAAACAAAAAAACTTCCACCCAATGTGAGAATGCCGAAAGGAAATAAAGTCTCATCTTGTTTTAAAAAAAAAAATGGAGTGGGAGGGGTCAAACTCTGCTTGCATGAAAACAGAACCACCCTATAGACGCATAGTGAGGGTTTATACGCTCCCTGTCATTTTTGTCTTGGGAGTGTGTGGTTGTGGTTTTTTGTGTGTGTGTGTGTGTGTGTGTGTGTGTGTGTGTGTGTGTGTGTGTGTGTGTGTGTGTGTGTGTGTGTGTGTGTGTGTGTGTGTGTGTGTGTGTGTGTGTGTGTGTGGAAGAAGGAAATGCGATGCAGGCCAGTAGACCGGCCTGCAGGATCGGTCACAGGCCTGATGTCACACAACAGGAACCTCTTTGTCTCTGCAGGCCCAACACAGAGGTGTTATTTCGGGCCAACCGTAACTCGACTCCCTCCAGCTGAGACAGAGAAACCTGCAGAGTTGAAGCCTCAACGGGAAAACTGGGAGTTTAAACAAACTAGGAACTAGGGTGAGAATCAGGAGGTCATTCAGTTCCCTTAAGGAGCCGTGGTGATAACAAAGAGGCTGTTCACACGTTTTTTTTTTCTCAGTTTGGGTTTGGTCTGAAACACATTGCAGCACGCAGAGAACGTCTCTGAAATGCAGATGTTAATCTTTTAATGAAGACACGATCAAGGCTGTAGATGAAGGAGTAAATGCCAAGTGATTATATCTCTCGAGTTCAGTGGAAAAATCACAAAGAAAATCCTGTGTCACATAAAGACAGAGAAAACCCTTTGAAAAGTTGTGCTATACTGTATTTAATCAAATCAAAGGAACGATGATGAAAAGACTTCCAACTAGGACATCAAATCATTTGAATTGAAAAACATGCAGACTTTGACTTTAGAAATAAAAAGGATCAAAACAAGACAGAGGAGAGGCCGCTGCCATGCTGTTAGCCTTTAAGAACTGTCCTTAACACTTAAGTGTAAATGCAAATGCTAACTTGCTAACATGCTCAAAATAACATCCCAAACATGTTGATGTTTAGCATGTATAATGCTTATCAAACGCACCATCTTTAGGTGCTCACAGATTGCCAGTTGAAGGTGAGATACCTGCACCCTCATGGAGGGAGCAAAGTCAAAAACAAGATGCAATTTTAGGAAACCGAAAGTGTAAAAACGTTTAATAAAGATCATCCTGATAAATACAGAATAATGTCATCAGCATAATGTGAAAGCTCATAAGTTAACATGGAGTGTCAATAGGACACTTTGTGTATTTTAAATATATGTACTTATAAACCAGTGAGCTAACTGATCAATAGTCCTGTTCCTTTAAAAACAGTTACCAGGTTAGAAGAGATAAGGCCTGACAGTAAACTCCTCGACAGCTGTGTTGGTCACTCGTTGGCAGCTAAATTAGTGGGAGTGGGCAAGGGGAGGAAGGAATGTCCACTCTGCTCTGTAATTGTCCTTGTAAAGACGGATATGTGTGCTTCTGTTTTAACCGTTAATGATCGGGGGGGGGGGGGGGTTCAGCTTTGGAAAGGGCGAGGGGGAGGGGGAGAGGAAAGTTTGATAATGTAACACCTTCCTCCCCTGAAAGGCTAAAACCAGATGTGAGAGAGTATCCTGGAAATGGCCAGACAACCACACATGCAGGCCCAAGGGTCATCGCCCTCGTGTGTGTGTGTGTGTGTGTGTGTGTGTGTGTGTATACCTTGCCCTGGACTCATCAGCGTGTACTTTAGCTGATGATACAAGCTGACATCACAGTTGAACACACAGCCAACCAACACACATCCACATATTTACACATTAATTTATGTCAAGATAAACTGGATGACTCATTTGTTTGTCTGATTTGGACCTTTGAGGTATCAACATTACAAACTCTTTCAGTATTTTTGATAGAAATCTTCAGATTTAAACTATCTGTGAAACATTGTATTGTTTTAATTGGTTGTATTTCTTTAGTCCTGCAAGTTTTCATTTATATCCCCAGCTTTTTTTTCAGTCTATTTTTTACAGCATGAAGCACTTTATGAAACATGTTTGTATAGAAGGAGCTGTATAAATGAATAAAGTCGAGATTACAGACTTTTACCATCTATTGCACTTTTACAAATCACCCACACGTGTCCCATCATTACCAGATAAGCACTGATAAAGTTTGAAGTGATACCTGACTGTTTATCTGCCAGTTAATTGCACTGGCTGTGCTTTGCAATCATGTTGTTCATTCATTAATTTGAAAAGTATAGTAGGTTCCTTTAATTTAAATCTTGGGGGACCAACGTCAAAACCAGTCCCCAATGTGTCCTAAAGCAGTCACTTATTGTTTTTCTAATGTTTCATCTATCTCAAATTGGTTACAAATCTGGTTTGAACCATTTAGGAATCAAATCCTTCATGATCATATCAACCAGTCAGACACTTCAGCGGCTGCCAGGTTGTTGTTATCTGTTCTGATTATATAGTTAATATGAATAAAAGTCAAGAAGTACCTCCTTTCTGATAAGAAAACCAGTACACATATTGTCTAGTCAATAGAGGCAGTTAGAGAGAGTTGCGTAAAAAAATGATTATACTCAAAAACTTCCCTTTTTTCAGATTCAGTTTTTTTCTTCTTCATGTACACTGCAAACAGGAGCAGCTATAAGATACTTCGGTTCAGCAGCAGTTTAGTCTACAGGGACTTTGGCTGAGGAATGGAGGGTCACTGGTTCAAGTCCCAAAGTTCTTCACGCTGACATTTCTCCTTTAGCGTGTGTCCGTAGCTTCCTGTTGTACATGTGTGTGTAACTGAATGGGGATTAATTAAATAAAAGTTGATTGTTGCCAGTTGAAAGTGGGATATTTACAACCCTGTTACGCCTCGTCTGCAATCTGTAATGCATGTAGGCAGAACGATTCCGGTTCTGTCCCTTACACTTTTACTTCTCTTTAAATTTTTTTTTTTTTTTAATTAAATGTCTGCTCACCAAAGTGTAAACCAATACTGAGTGTTGTAGGTCATGGCTAATCCGCAGACTCCATTACAACATTTAAGGGAAGGAAATTCATTCTTTCTCTATGTTCCTGCTCGGTCAGAAGAGTTCAGTGTTATTTTGGCACAGAAGAAGGAAAACCTACTTCATTCTTCTTCTCTTACCCATATTTCCCACCCATTCAAAAACTCTAGTTAAATCCAGTTCTTCTAGCTTCTCGGCTATCTCCCCTCTCATTCTGCACCTTTTGCTGATATTCCCAAAACACTTCAAGATAAAGGCATGCACAACATTTGCATACTGGAACCTAAATTGTTGTAGTTGCAGTGTTAGCATTCATGACTCAAACCGGTGCATCCTTCTCCTTAAGCTGTTAGTGCAACAAGTATCCACTGGAATGCTAACAATGTGTGTGAGCGGTTTAGACACTAAGCTGAAGAGCATGTGTAGGAACTCCATCTGCAGAGCGACTGGGATTCCTTTCCCGAGATCTGAATGCTTTACTCTTGATATTTCCAGTGCAAAACGTTGAGTCCAATAGAGCAAATAAAATCGGGTTTGGGAGTCTACAATGCTAAAAGCAACAGCAATATAATGGGGTCATATATGGTAGCAGGTTTTGACCCAAGACGTTCTAAGATACAAAGGTTCTGTTGTTATTCCAGTTGTACTGGACAACAAACAACTTGTACTTTTCTACTCTGTATGGTAGACAGTTTAATAGCCTATATTCCAGGCTTAGATTTGCTTCAAATGTAGGCTAAGCTAGGTTTTATGTGTTATGGTAGCAGGTTTAAGTATAACAAATTAGTATGCTATGCTATCATAAAACATCTTGTACAGATTAGCATGCTATTTAAGCATCAAACTCAAGTGTAACAGGCCAAGGAAAATGTTTTACAGATCAGTATGTGATGTTAGCTTTGAACTTTAAGTGTAGCGAGCACAAACTTCGCATAGTTGGATGCTATCTTAGCAGAGTGAAACATGTTAGCATTCTATGTAAGCATGACAGTCAATTGTTGCTTACAAATCGCCAGTTGAAAGTGGGATATTTACGCCCCTGTTCCTCCATTGGCGGTAGTAAGAGAGCCGATATGGGGGGATGTGTTTGTGTTTCAGTGCCTTCTAACAGCTACAAGCATTTACGTCTTTAAAACAACTGAATAAGACCCAAATTAGCTGCACCAACTTTTTTTTTTTAAACATATCAACTGAGCCCAACCATGCATCTGATAACCAATATCATCAGGTCTACACATATCACAGTGCAACCACTTATCAGTTGTTGGTATGTTGTCTTTGGTTTTGATATTGTGTGCGTCAGCAAAACGAGACAGAGCACAGGCCTTGGAGGGTTCCTTCTATCTGGGTCTTATCTTCGGGGGGGCAGACTGCAGGAGGCGAGCCCAGCACCGAGGCCTCACGTCTGGACTGTGTTAGAGCACTCACAGGGCGCAGCTTTATGCGTCACTCCGTCTTTTCTAACACACTGCTTACAGTCTGGGTCTGCTTGTCTTCACACGACGCAGACACACACAAACACACATCTGTCTTATTATTGACATCATTCGTTTCCATAATGTCTGATTTCCCCGGGCCAAAGTGACCTCGCTTTGCAGAAATGTTCCTCAGCGCATGGGAGACTCAGGGTGGTTCTCACACACTCCCTGACCCAGATTCTGGACGACGATAACGGCTCGATTGGGACAAAAGTTTCTTCTAATCAACGAGGAAATAAAGGCACCAGGAAAAAGCTAATTAGTCACTGAAAGTCGGAAAAATCAGCAAAGAATCTCTTGCAAACTTTCAGATAATCTACAATGATTTGCTGTTTTTTTTAAAGTGCCCAAACCTCAAGGCGTTTATCAAAAATCAAAGTGACTCAAGATACTTTAGTGTTTCAGAGGAAGAAATTTTAACATGTAAATCAACATGTGATTTAATTGTTGTCAATGTCTGCTACAATTGGTTATGGTATGAAAAAAGTGATCTCTCTAACAAAGTAATAGGCTGACGATGCATTTGAGTGCTCTCTTGAAACAGTAATGTGACGGGGGTGGAGTGATGGTGAACGGATGTAAACAACAGGATGTGAGGGAGAACAACAGTAGGCGTGACATCCAGCAGGGCTGTGTTGACTCTCCACCCACAGGCGAAGAAGGCAGGAACACACACACACATAAACACATAAACACACAACATGTGAAAGTGACAAAAATCACAGCAGATCCATTACCAAACCGGGTCTGCCTGTTCCTGTTTCAACACTCTCATTAATGCTTCATGCTTGATTAAGAGAGGGAAGATTTATGCAGAGTCACGACGGGAAATGTGTTAAAAATAGGAGGTGTCACAGAGAGCGGAAAACATCCTGAGTCAAAGTTCAAGCTGTGTGTCAGACCTTATCTGAGTACAACAAGCTGATATGTGTGTGTGCACGTGTGAGTGTGTGAGTTAGTGACACAGAAGCCCTAAAAACTGAGAAAGAAAACACAAACGCAAAGAATGACAAATGGAAAAGAAATCTCCTACGAGGTCCCCCTTCTTGTAAAATCACTCCTCCCCCCCCCCCCCCCTTCTGTCTGCAGACACTTCCCAAAAGTTCAGACACACACACACACACTCACAAACACACACTCACAAACACACACAGAGCAACGCAAACTTTCCAGCTGGGCTCTGTCATTCTGACCGATCACTGAGTTCAACCCCCACTGTTTCCACCCTCCACCCACATCCAAACACACACTGACCCTCCAGATGTTGCACAATGACTCCACCAGAGTTACACAGATATCAGCCTGAAAATACAGTATGTGTGTCTTGTCCTTATAATGTACTTTTTTATATCTGGAAAACTTATAAGAGTAAAGCTAGCTGTATTCCAAAATGTTCCAAATGTCAACAAATCCAGTAAAAGATCAAACCAAGCTGTGAGAGTGTGCCAACAAAAACAACTTTTATGTCTGCAACTTTTCTTCCACTGTGCCCCTGAGCTCCATGCTTTAGCACCAAATGTGATATTAATCCGCCACAAAATATAGTCCCCACAAATGTAGCTTTCACTCCTGTTTGAGCAACTTTCATTTAAAACTACAACAGACAGATTTCTGAGTTTGTTTAATTAAAAACACTTTCATTAAACTTGATGTACTTGTGTTGCTTTTTTGCAGAAATATAACGACACATTAAACTCCTTTACAAGCACAAAGTTTGACTTTTTTTGTACAGCTTAAACCCAAGAGATCAGACATTTTCATTTAGAAAGTTTAATATGTGCTAGTTGATTAGCTATTTTTTTTTTATTGCCAACAGAACAAGGCTAACTGTTTTTAAAATCAGATTTCAGTATGCAGGATTGAAAAGTCCAATCAATTTTTTAAACCAAAAATGGATTCAGAAGTTGAAACATTTCTTTAAATGCCTCAAACCTCCAGAGCCACTTCTGATTGGATTGTGCATAGTGGTCATTTTGGGCTGTATGTGTAGTGTTTTTTCTAATTAGATTGAACTTAGTTAATCATAATAAAATACTAAATATTGGCAAAACATCACAAATGAATGTTTGGTCTTCATGTCCACAAACACAGCTGTCAGAAGCAGAAGGACAGTTTGTGTCAAAAACAAGCACAGATGTCTTCTGATGTCTCTCTCTCTCTCTCGCTCGCTCTCATACTGCTCTATATGCTCGTTATAAACTGGGTCACCACACACACACACACGGATAACTTTTTCCATCTCTGACCGGTCATCATGAACCAGTTCACACAAAACATCTCCAGCCGCTGTTTAACTCGTGAACTCACTCAACCGTTTATGTTTGCCTGCTTTGCTTTGTGTGTTTTGGTTTTTTTAACGTTCTCACTTGAACAAAACTCCCTCTCTCTTGTTTCTTAGTTTAACACACCGAGCATCACCTGAGAAAACATTTGGAGGCACTTTTATTTCTTGAAGTGAGAAGAATTATTGGCCACTAAGCTCACCTCAACTCAAGTTATCTGGCTCTCTTTTGTGTTTATTCTCGCTGGATTATCCCTCTAAATATTTGTTTCCTTGATCAGATCCTGGGCCCCCTCATTTTTTCTCTGCTTCACCTCCCGGAAAGATGCATGCTGGGTAAAAAACTGGGTCAGCAACTTGCCTTCCTGAGTTGCTCATAGTGAGGGTTTAAATCCCTGGAAAAGGCAAACACTGCGGGAAACTTGTTTGGGTGCGCCGCTGATCCTAATTCCTCAGTTATAACGGAGCGCTCCGAGGCGGATGCTTGCCAAGTAGAAACACGCTTGAATGTCAGGTTAGACACACACACACACACACACACACACACACACACACACACACACACACACACACACACACACACACACACACACACACACACACACACACACACACACACACACACACACACACACACACACACACACACACACACACACACATACACACACACACACACACACACACACACACACACACACAGTGAACTTTGCACGGGTAATGGGCTTGTTCATGTCTCATCAAATGGAAAGGTTAAAAGAAGAGAAAGGTGGGATATGAGACAGGTGTCTGCAGATGCTTCATTCATGCTTAATTAGAGATAACAAGTTGAAAAAAAATCAACATTTTATAACTTTGTTCTCAACATACCGCTTAAAGGCGAGATTATTTACCGCTGCAGCTTTCACTCTACTTCTTCCACATACAGTTGCACAAAATACTTTTTTAGATACCTCGTTCTTTAAGACAATACAATCTCATTTATTTCAACGATTCATTGTATCGCGAGTACCGCGGCTTTAAACTTCAGATCTGAAGTCAAGGGGACAGATCGCTAAATGTTTTTAAGTATAAACTTCAGAAGCTTTGTCATCTCAGAACTGATTTTTGAGGTAAATCGTTTTGAAACACTTCCTCGAGTTGCATGCAATTCACCAGTAACCCCCGGTATGCCAGCTAACCGGGCCTTGAGCTCTGCAACGGCGACGAAGAAGAGCTCCTACTGAGCTCTGAGACTTTGTTAAGGAAATGGAATGGGATAAAAAAAAATGGAAAGGTTTATATGGAAAATGAGTTTCCATGAAAGTTTAAAGGCTTTATATGCGATGTTTTGATCCAGCAGATGTCGCCCTTGAGCACCAGCATGAAACCAAAACAACTCGCGCTGCATCGTTGTGTTAGCATGCTAATGCTAGCGATCTTTATTATGCTCGTATCTTCACACTGCATGTAAATTTACCTGAAATGAGCGTGATCTAGAAACACAGTTAAGCAGTGAGTACAGTATGTTATTCTTCTTTTCTCTAGTCCCTCAATTAAACAACTTTTATACACGAGGGGAGGAGTCAGCCGGCCGTCCCGGCGATGTAAACAAACTGAAGATAGGACTCTGAAAACATCACAGACAGCGGGACTCGGGTGTTACACCCATTGTAGACAGTCATGACTCACAGAGTTATTTTCAGAGGATAGACTTGATTTCTACATTTAAGTGTGAAAAATCACATATAAAGACTTTCAGGGACAAAATCAAGACCTGAAATGCAGGTGGGGAAAAGAGAGAGAGAGGGACAGGGTGTGAACAAAAGAACTCTTCATTCACAAAAAAAAAAACAAAGAGGCTAACAAGCAGGAGAAATGGAAGGAGTGAAGAAGCGTCTGGTATTTGGACAGGAGCTGACTCGTCCTAACTCTCTGCTCACCCTGGAGGAGAGACGAGAGAGGAGGAGGAGGAGGAGGAGGACAGAGGGGTCAAACGTTAACTAGACAGCGGATGGAGAGGCCTCCCTCTTGATTGTACACTTTGAGGCCAAAAGCCAGGATGTGAGCTCCACGGTCTGTTATAAACATCAAAGTTAGCTCGTGCACCTTACTGTTTTAGAGGAAGTTTACAGGTTTTTAAACACTTTGATGTGTCTTATAATGAAGCTTGTGCAGAAAAAAAAACCTCAAGTTTGACTCCAGAATGGATAGAAATTCCTTCTTTTCTGCAACTTTTAAGTCATATTGCTCTGACTTTCTTTTGATTTTCCACTCCTCAAAAAGCTCCAAGACCATAAAAATTAAACTTTCTTGTCTTTTAGCGTCCCAAAAAGAAATATCCCAAAACTGCTTCCAGGCTTATTTTAGGGCTGGGTAGTATAAGCCATGCACATGGATATAAACCCCACACCCTGCTAACCACACACACAAGCTAACACACGACCATTTAAAACCCTTTTATGGTGCCGAAAGCGAAAAGAGAGAGAGGGGGCAGGGGAATGAGGACTCAAGAGAAGTGAGTAAGGGAAAAGAGAGACAGAAATACAGACAGACAGACAGGGGGGGGGGGGGTAAATTTAGCTAAGCCTCAAAGAATGAAGGCTCCTGTGGATTTTCCATAATGATCCCTCACACTGATTACTACCTTCACTGTGCTTTCAAATATCCGCCGCCCGCCGCATACTTTTAGACAGAAAACTCGAGTCCGAGTCGACTTTCAGAGTCAGAGGAAGAAGTTGCATCAGATACGGAAAAAAAGAGGAAAGAATGTGTCCTCCGAGTTCATGTGCACGCCATCTGTAGACAACTTTCACTTTTTTAAAGCCAAAAGAGTTTAAGGCGAGCAAGGTGGCTTTGATTAAAGAGATGTTGAAGTGAGTGAGTTCAGTCGATCAGAAACAGCCAATAATGTTATCCTGACGGCGCTGGAAAAACCTGAGAGGAGGCGATTTAGTCACAAAGACACTAACTAATGAATAAAACTCAAGTTTTAAAGCAATTTGTCTGTAAATTCTTCTCATCTGTTGTCACTGTTGATGTTCAGTTTAACAAGAATAAACAGTTTGTTAAAGTGTCCATCTTTTCTGGGGCGCTGATAGCCTAGATATGATGTTGCACGCTCCTTGTACAGAGGCTTTAATCCTCATTGCAGCGGCCGTGGGCTCGATTCCCACCTCGACCCTTTGCTGCATGTCGTCCCCTACTTTCTCCTCCCAGCATTTCCTGTCTCTCTACATCTGTTTGATCTAATAAAAGAAAACAAAATATATTTTTTGAAGTATTTCTTTGCAATTGTCATGTGTTGCGGAGATTCAGCAAACTAACTCTGGCCGTCTCAAAGTTGTTATTGTATTTCTGCAATGAGAAATAAAACAACCTACACTACCATCTTTAAAAGCCGGCTGCTAGCGCCGTAGCGCCATGTGCAGTGTACCGTACAACTTCTCTCATGAGTAAAACACAAAATATTTAGTTTGTAAGTCTGATAAAATATCACATGGTCCAAAAGGGTGCAATAACAAACTTTCACTCATAAATAACCCAAACCAGGAATCTAAAACACTTATAACATGACTCGACGACAAATCCCACTTTGAGTACGTTTTCTTAAAGCAGCAATCTGTGAATTCTCTGTGTGATGTCACTTCCTGTTCATTCACTGTAAATCTGAAGAGCCCTTAATAAGCTGTAGTCCAAGTCAACTCTTGGACCAACCTGAAGATCCGGCACCACACCTGCGGTAATAACACTGTGTGCCTCTTTATCACACACACAGGTGTGTTCTTATGACGCTCAGGCCGTATTACAAATATAGAGAGGCCGGTCTGATTGTCATATTCAAAACCTGAACATGAGCCAAAGTAAACGTGCTCGGAATTTAAAGAGACACTTGAACTTTTAATTGCAATAAAATGTGTGTGTGTATGTGTGTGTGTGTGTGTGTGTGTTTGTAGACACATGGACCATTCAGAGAGACAGAGCGAGGCCACCGGAGAGCAGGATGCCCTGCCCTAACGGAGAACAGGCTCTGCTCTGTGAACATATGTATCAAGCTGTTTACACTCCACTCTGTGTGTGTGTGCGTGTGTGTGTGTGTGTGTGTGTGTGTGTGTGTGTGTGTGTGTGTGTGTGTGTGTGTGTGTGAACTCTTGTGGACTTAAAAAGAAATCCATCCAGAGTGTGCACTGAGCTGTAGAGCATTCACAGATATCAAAAACACTGCAGATTCAGATCTTGAGTTCAGCGTATAGACAGAGGAGCGTCTCTGTCTGCAGGTGTGTTACGTAAGCACACACACACATAGTTGGAGCGCCCCGAAGCATGTGCAGAGCAAATATTCTCTTTTTTTTCTCTGCATGTCCTCCTCTCCCCGTGAGTACACCATGTGCTGAAAAACCGCACCAACATTTTTGGGAGACAGTGCATGCAATAGCAGTTTCATTTAAAAACCGCTCGGTTCAGGAAATAGACAGAGACGGGAACAGTCTGAGCTGTGGGTCGTCGGTCGGTCCTCTCTTGTTGCACAGTGCAGACCTCTTAGTTTGATTAAAAAACACATTAGATCACATCATGTCTTCATACCTAAAGGACGGAGTAAGTCCATGGCAAGTTATTCCCCAAATCACATATATGACCTCTGGAGAGTGTACATCGAGAAACACTAAAAACATCACTTTTTGTGCTGCAAAGCTACATGGTACATTTTTGGAAAAGGTCACAATTTGGGTTGAAATAAGTGTGTTTTTAATTTTGTAGGTCATTTAGTGCTGGCTGAAAGTTATATTACGCACATTAAGTTACATAAGTCGATGCCGTTTTTTGGTTCGTACACTCTTGTTAAAAAAGTTTATTTTTGTGTTTTTCTCTAAACCAAACTCTGAGCAGAAGTTTGGATCTTTAATCTACGTCACCTCACTTCCTCTTCTGCTTCCTTGATAAATACTACGTCTAACATCCAATGCAAATATTGATCACAATAAACCGCCTGCATGAATGACGACAGGTGATATCCAGGCTGCAGCACAGCGTGGTTAACTCCAACATATGTACACTGAACTGTGGAAAACCTGTTTTTGTCTAAGATTTATTTTGGGGATTTATTTGATTCCTTTATTTGATAGGACAGTGGATAGAGTCAGAAATCAGGAAGAGAGAGAGACATGCGGGAAAGGAGCCCCAGGTCGTACTTAAACCCAGGCCGCCCACCTCCATATGACCTCACCGCTAGGCACATAACTCGGGGGTCTAAAATCATAAAGTGTGTAGCTGGCTGAAGAAAGGAGACAGAAGACTGGTATCTAAAATGTGAGTTATGGAGGCACTAGTGGCCTTGTGGCTAGTCAACACACCCCATGTACGGAGGCTGAAGTCTTCCAAGCAGGCGGCCCCGGTTCAAATCCGACCTGTGGCTCCTTTCCCGCTTGTCATTCCCCTCTCTGTCTCTGTCCCTGATTTCCGACTCTATCCACTGTCCTATCTATCCAACAGAGGCATAACAAGACCACATATCATAACCTTATGGCAATATTGAACAATGTCATTGCAAATTGGATAATTTTTCATATCCTGTTGGTCTAATTCTGAGTTTCCAGAACATAAAAGCAGATATATGGTACTAAAAAAGCAATGATACAGGACGCATCAATATATGCCTGAACACACTTCATAGTTCTAAAGGTTAAATCATGAATTCATCAGAGTCACAGGAGAACAATAAACACCCCACCTTCACTGCTTCAACCGGACCAACAAGATCTTCAAGAGAGATAATCCACATCTTTTCAATTCCTATTATTTATAATTTAATAATTACATTATGTAAACGATTCATTAAGCCAAACAGGAAACAATGGTTTGGATTGTTTTTTTGAGTTGGTCTCAAGGAATGCTGTACGATATTATTGATTTTAAGATGATTGATTTATTGATTCCAGCTCGTGTTTGGTGTGTGTTTGCATTTCCAGAAATAGATCTGTGTGACGTCACACAAACACGTCTGCTAACACTCCTCGACGACGTCAAAGAGCGTCGAGAGAGAGGACTCCGCCTCCACACTGATGCACGTTCTTTATTCTAAAACCTGAAGAACGTGATTATGAATTAACGCTCGCACAGCCAGAGGCAGAGAGGTCGATGGGAGTGACCTGGAGGATCCCACACACGCGCTCCGACTGAGAGGGTTTACATTGTCGCGAGGAATCCTGCGTCAACAAACCCCTCAGAGAGAGAGAGAGAGAGAGAGAGAGAGAGAGAGAGAGAGAGACCAGACCCAACAAAGACCCCAGTCTGTTCCTCAGGCTGCCTGAGACGCTGTAACACTACAGGCCTGTTGGTCCTCACATTCATGCATCCCCCACCCACACACACACACACACCCACACACACCCTCACACACCCTCACACACACTTACACACACACACTTAAACACACACACTATTCATGCTTTACTAAATATAGAAACTTCACCTCACTTACAAGAGCATCTTAGTCCTGCTTCTTAACACAACTCAGTGTTTTTTTTAAAGAATGAAAGTTCAGGGTATGAAGATTGTCACACTTTGCACGTGTTGTTCGACACATGAACAATAGAAACACACAAACAAAACATGAACACACACACCGCACACACCTCAGCAGTGGAGCTATAAATAAAAGCAGAATGTGTGCAGAGGAATTCACTGTTTGCTTTGTGTCTTATTGTTGAGCTAAACACCCGCTGCATATTAGTAAGATTAAAAGAAGCGATTAGAAGAACTCACTTTCGGCCTCTTTGCTGACACCTCTGGCGACTAACGGTAATTGCAGGTAACTCTCTTTTTTTACTTTATCACAATCACTTTGCTTTTATCCGTTTGTTTTTTTGGCCATTTCTTTTTACATTTAGCGAACACACCTCAGCGGCCCTGTGCATGACTTTTCCATATTTGTTATTATGACTTAAAATAATGTTGATGATCAGCGGGGACGTTCTGAATTCTTTCCCTGTAAAAGACAAAATCAGCAGATCTCAGGTCGGATTCTGTCTGCTGGAATCTGACAGGAATCATCGCCTCGGGACTCGTTTAGAGAGAGGGCCTTCATTCACAGCTGGAACGCTTCGACAACACAAGTCTTTACCTGTCTGTGGGTGTAGGTACCACTGTGTGTGTGTGTGTGTGTGTGTGTGTGTGTGCTGTCTCAGGCTCAGTAGGCCTCTGTGGTGTCTGATTCCCGTCCTGTGAGCCAGCTGGATTCCTCCCCGTAAACCCAAAACTCTCCCCCCGTCTTCTGCACACACAAACACACACACACACACGTGCACACACTGCAGACTCATCCACACACACACACACGCACACACACACACACACACACACACACACATGAACCCACACACTCCGTCTCCTCTTGGACCCACAGAGACACATATGGCTGGAATATTTCAAGTTGCATAACTGAAGGCAGAGGGCCATTTCTTTAAAGGTCCATTTTATCGAGGAGAAGCTGTTTGTGTTTCTGTGTGTGTGTGAACTTTGTGTGTGAACTGCTGGTGTAAAAAAAAGAAGACCTTTCCAGCCACTTCTTTGCAGATACATCGTGTTTAAATGATGCACTGAATGATTTCGATGCGTCCCGTCGCTGCATGTGTTGATTTATGCTCACACAAGTTGCATCAGAGTTTTATAGGATAGCATATAAACAACTTGAAGTAAACAGAGTATGTCGAATTGTTTATATCTGGATGTAATTATATATTCTACTAGAGGCTGACATTCAATGTTTAATATAAACTATAAATGGGAAGTGTGTGTTGTACACTGGCAGCTTTATTAGAAGCTGGTTGCTATAAAGGCTCTTCAACATCTGCTTGGAGAAAGGAGGATGTCACTTTTTAATGTGTGAGCTCCAAAGCTTCTCTGCTATGACCCGATCGTCATCAGAAATGTTGAATATTTACATTACAGCAACATGAAGACGCTTAAAAAGTATTTTCTTATATGCTCACACAAAACTACTAAGCAATATAAATGGGATTTTGGACTGTCATTTGAACAAAACAATCAATTAATACACCACACTGGATTCTGGTAGGTTGTTATGGTGTTTCCTAAACTGTAAATGAAGTCTTAATGGTTGTGCGAATGAATTCAGGAGAAGACAATAGGCTGCAATCCCATCTCAGGTTTTCAGTGATGAACTCAGACCTATTAATCACATCTCTTATTTTTTCTTTGTTAGTATAATCATGTAGAAAAGTAAGGAAAGAAAAAACAAAGGCTCTTTGCATGTCAGTATCTTTAAAGTTTGCTTGCTATTTCTTTCCCCCATACTTAATTGGACCAAAAATAAGTTGTGTTTTAGATTGTCGGGTAAAAATCTGATGATGTGATCTTGGACTCCGCTTTTGTTTTTTACTGTCTGTCCATGAATTCAACAGGGAAAAACATTCAAATGTTGCATCCCGTGACAATAGACTTTGAAAAAGATGGATGCTTGTAGATGGCCTTTCTCTGCAAACTGTTTGTCCCTCTCATAATTCCCTCTTGAACTTATTTCACTTGAACTACTTTGTGTTAAAAATGTCTCTTATTTAGTCGACCTAGTGTTTGCCACATGTAAAAAATGTTTTTAAAAAAGTGAGAGTGTGAAAAAAAGAAGCTGACAAACTTGCATCCTGGACCCCAAGAGTCAAATTGTGAATGGAGAGCTGGGTATCACACACACACACACACACACACACACACACACACACACACACAAACACACACACACACAGATGCACACACACCCTCCTCCCTAGTGTCAAATAAACCCCTCAAAAAGTGAGATAAAGGTGATTATTCCCCTCTGATGAGCTGCACAGCCAGTCAGCATGCTCTGATCGATCACACACACTATTCCTACCTCTGATCGATAACTCACACCTCTGACTGAACGATTACTCACATTGGTGTAGAGCACACAGTCGATCTCCCCGGCCTCAGACAGCTCACTCAGGTTCCTGTCCCAGTGTAGAAACGGTTCACTACTGTCCAGGGTTTCCATAATGTCTTCTTCTTCGGAAGTTTCGTCGCTGTTTTTTTTTTTTTATATATATTCTCCAACAGCAGTGAGGCGTTCAGTTGAAGACTGCAGAAACCAGCCGGGAAAAAAAAGTTCCCAACAACTTCAAAAAAAGAAAAAAGACACGTCCAGATGGTAGCGTTCAGACTCGGAGGATAAATGTTTGTTATGTGAAGAAGCTGCAGCAGTCAGATTGAAGCTGAGTGTCGTCTACGTTGTTGTTATTTTTGTTTTTGTTCTTGTTGTTTATCATCTCCTCTCTAGTTCAGGGGGTCTACAGGCAGCTCCAAGCAGCCTCTCTTCCCTTTTTCTTTCCTCCTCCTGCTGCTCCTCCTCACGGCCCAGACACACAGGAATGCAGAGGCGGAGTCACTGAAACCAAGAGAAAAATAAAGAGTAAAAAAAAAAATTTAATAAAATAAAAATTACAGAAGTTACGATGCCTGTTGGAATTTATCCGCTTTTAAATAGCAAATATTAAATTTAGAATAAAAACTTGTTTTAATTAATCTCTTCCAACTGTTTACGACTCCTACATCGATTATTTTGTTGTTCCGGTTTTCAATTTCAAAATAAAACACTCGCTTCTAATTTCAGGTCATTCCTTTGAATTCTATGCAAAATAAACGACTTACTGGCAATATATTAGTATCGTGAATTAAAAATAATAATATTCCTGAGTGGAATTTGATTAAAGTATCCGTGTACAGCATCTCATGCTAACTCAAAAAAAAGAAGTATACTTTATTTCGAAAAAGTGTTTTAAAATACTTCTTTAGCCAAACTAGCGTAGTAGTTAATCACAGTTAGCTATCAACTTCGTCCTTTTCTTTAACCTTATAACTGTAACCTCGTATATTTAACGTTTTTTAACCGTTTTATTACTTTAATGCTTTTAATTTTCATCAAATTCAGCTACTCCCGGTCTTTACCTGAGCTAACCTCCGTTACCTTTACGAAGCTTCCCGTAGCTGAATCCATAGGTTTACCCAACAACTTAAGCCCCGCCTCATACCCAACAGATTGACCAATCAGTTCACGTCTTTCTTAAAATACAGTTCGAACCGCCCAAACTTTTAAACGGATAGCTGACCAAACCAATCAGAAAAGACTTTGAGAGAGCCTGTAACCAATTCATTTTGGCCAAGAATACTTTTGACTTAAGCCCGCCCTGGTATCACAGTCAGCCAATCAACGCCCGCTGACTAAAAATGAGTTAAAAATAAATAAAAACAAGACACAATATTTCAAGTATATCTTCCTAAAATACATTTTTTAAATAACTTATTATATACATATCTCTCAGTAATTTCTTTTTTACACTTTTAGGATTATTTTTGACTTTTCTTAGATTGCTTCTAATGGATTATTTGCAACTTTTCTTTGATAATTTATATTGTTTATTATTAGTGTGTTCATCTGTGCAACACAAGGGAGGTTAAATCATACATGCTTGAATATGAACACAAACAAGAGTTAAACAAATGGTGAGGATTATAGTGTATTATAGGAGCTCTTAGAAAACAAAGAACCTGCAGAAGTGAGCTGAAAGTTAACAAGTCACTGCCCAGAAAGGAAATGAGAAACAGATCGCAGCAATAACAACTGACAAGAAAGTGACAAGGCACTAAATAAAGTGTTGATGCAAGAAAAAACCCCCAGTAAAAACACGAGATGCAAACAAGAAACCACAATGCGGTCAACACAGGGCAAAATGATGTTATCAAGCTGAACTAATTTCTTAAGAAAAACAAAAATCTTGTCTTTTTTTCTTGAGATTGCAGCGCTTCAATTCAAACTTCCTTTAAGTTGAAGCAACACTTTGGTATTGGGTTAACCACAGTGAATCAGCATGATACTGGAGCCGTTGTTGCACAGCTATTTGCATATTTTGATGTCCCAATGTCATGGAGCGCCCTCGCGCAAACTCTGAAGATTAGAGTTCTTCCCTCTCTTGCAGAGTTTAGGAGTTTGATTTCTAACCACTTTGTTTTAAATTGTAAATGTTTTTAACAGATAATTTACCTTGAAAAGTAGGATACATCTTCAACAACTGTTAACTCAATAAATCTTCAAGGTGAAACTCCCACACAATCTAACCTAGTACTAGACCTTTGCTTGGTGAAGGTCTAGTACCAAAACGTTGCTGATAAATGTTTGTCTGCAGGTTATAGACAGTGTGAGTGAGTTTTACCTTTAAGTTTGTGATGGACACATTGCTCTCCTACACACCTGTCTTATAAAATGGATGTGCAAATGTTTTTTTCTACACTTAAAATAAATCAAAACTCAAATTGGAGATGAAGGATTTTATTGGATGAAAAAGATGTAAAACAATTAAGTGCTTTTTACTTCATTCTGCCTCACAGCTAGAAAATTAAGCTAAACAAAACACAGAAAAAGTCATAACATTCGGACTGAAGTAAGCTACAAACTTAAAGCATACAGCAGGAATACAGAAACTGTTGTCAGGTCAAATCTGACAACCGGTTTGCAGTATGAGCTGTAAACTGCAGGCCTATTGCAAAGAAACATTTCCTGATGTAATGAGCTAAAGAGAAGATTATTTACTGACAAATATGAAGAAAACCTGTAAAAACTTTTGTTAATGATCCTCATCCCGGAAAAGAGTCGCTCTCAACGGAGCTACAACTTCAGTGAAACATCTTACACTGTATTTCACCTCTCGCTTCTAACATTATTTTTCACAAATAAAACTTGAGTACAAACAAAAAAAAGGGTATAAACTTTATGTTTTATGGGTTATATACATGATCAAATACATAAGTGGAGATACACTGGGCTATTTTTTCTTCTCCTGATGCCTCAGAGTGTGCAGGAGTCTCCTCAGGGTGACACAGGATACTCTGTCTCCTTCTTCTAGGGGGAGTCAGTTATTTTCTTTGGTGGCGTTCAGGTCCTCAGTGTTGTTGTTTTTTTTGTATAAACAAGAAGATACAAAAAGAAGTTGACAAGAGGCAAACCCCCTCACATTTTGTCTCGAACGTTGTCGCTCAGGAAGACGATGTTGTCTGGAGAGCGGAGGGAACAAAAGATTTACCCAAAACAGCCGTAATATTTATAATAAAGAGGCACACACATGTTTTATGGTGTCTGACCTGCGATGATGGTGGTGGCCTGTCGTCTGACCTGGTTCTTGTCCACATACTCTCCATAGTCCAGTTTCCCCTCGACTAGAATCCTCGACCTGAAGCAGAGAAAGAGAGACACAGACTCAGGATCAGTCACATGAGTCTCAAAAAGATTACAAACGTTTTCAGTCTTTTGTTGGCTCAGGCAGATTAAACAGCTTTTGGGAGTTTTACATTTGATCTGAAGGCTGGGCAACAAAAAAAAAGGGACCTGAAGCCTTGATGTTGATTTTTATCTGGAGGAGGGGGGCACACACTTGTCGACTTTACAGCGATGTGATGACACTTTAAGTCTGATGTCAACAAATCGCTTACCAGGATAGAAAATGTAAAACTGTGACTCTGACAGTAAGAAGGCAAAACATCATGTCCAGTTGAGTTTTCTTCTTTCCTCCTGTGACTTCTTGTCTTCTCTCTCTCTTACATGGAAGTGGCAGCACACATGTTATTGTTGCATACCGTGTTGCAGCTGTTGCAACCTGCTGTTTCTTTATGTGTTAACAGTCTGCCCTCAGCATAGTATCAAAAAAAGATAAATGACTTGGGTATAAATGCAAAAAAAAAAAAAAAAAAAAAAGTGGAGGTCATACCCTTTCTTGACGTACTGGTACGCCACGTCCCTCAAGCCAGGTTTGAACACGGACACACGATGCCATGTGGTCTTCTGACTGATGTCCCCTGCTGTCAGAAGAACAAACAGACATGAAGCAGCTTCGGTCACAAAGCTACACACAACATCACTGTCATGGTTAGTGTTCATATTAACTGTGCAGCTCATATTTCAAAGTCGATATTCTGATCATCCATCATGGCTATAAAAGCTTTCTAACATGAAAACACTACTTTGACTAAATAAACCTTCAGTGGCATCATGGTCGATAGTTCTATGATGCTCTTTGTTGATGTATGGACTTTAAACAGGGATGTTAAATAATGCATTAAGTGTTGTTGAAGAATACTTCAGGGACAGATAAACCAGTAAGGCAAGGTAAGTTTATTTATATAGCACATTTCAACAACAAGGCAATTCAAAGTGCTTCAGTATTACAGAGTCTCTGCTGTTTTAATTCACCGCCACACGCTGGGTATGATCATTTAAAACCTTGAGATCAAACAACAGTAATCTGTCATGTGTTCAGAAGTCAGGGTGTAACACTGACCTCTAGTGGTGAAATGTGAGAACTGCATTCAAAGTGAAGCCAACTTTTTTATTTTAGTTCTTTTTGATAAGTTAATATGCTCTGTTGTTCTTTTGCTCTCTTTCTATTTTATTATTTTATTTTTTCCTTCCTTTTTGCTCACTCTTCTTTTCTGTCGTAGAATGTTTATCCATGCCTGTATAGATGATGCACTTATATGTAGATCTTCTATACAAACCATAGACAAATGTATATATGCTCATTCTGTCAGTTTATGTTTTCTTCAAAACTATCAAATAAAAAGTATTAAAAAAAGCAAAGTGAAGCTCGAGTGAATTTACAGCATTAGAGCACAATGACAGTCAGAGCCCTTTTCTCACAGTAGAAATTAGACTCACCTGTGAAACGTACCTCTAACCTGCTTTTTTTTTTTTTCATTCAACCTTTATTTATACTCGAGAGATCATTGAGGAGCAACCCTCATTCACAATGACATCGAGTCAAATCAATTGAAGGGCAGAAAATACTTAAAGGGATACTTCACCCATTTGCATTCATCTTTGTATCATTAGAAACCTGGTAGTATTTTTGAATGGTCGTGCATCCCGCCCTCATTTTCCCGAGATGTGAAATCTTTGTATTTCTGAGTCTGAAAAGGAGCTTCCAGTGAAAAAAAACAGCCTGTCGACAGCAACCGTCTCGCGGCTATATTGCTGGCCGCTGCCAGCTCAGCAGCCGAGACATAAGGCCTGCCTGTCGGCGGCCAGCTCGAGCTGGGGCGGACTGGTAGTGTCGGTGCTCTCACTGTTTGTCTATGGACACAGACATAGAGTCTGTTTTCTGACAGGAATTTTCAAGATAGCAATTCCTTCTGGAAGAAATCTCGGAATCAGTTGAGCAAACGGCTTTATGTGTTGAAGTAAATATGTCTGTAAACCTGACCTTAGTGGGAGTGGCCTGCGGGGCTGTGCATTCTGGGATTTGGTGTCTTTCATCCATATGAGCCAAAAAGACACTTTCTGCCTTTTCACGGCCAAGAAGGAACCAACTTCAAAATGTATTTCACATTTCTACATATATGACCCAATGTCAACACAGATTCATGTTTCAACGGGTGAAGTATCCCTTTAAGTCAGAAACTGGGACCACCCGAAGAGTGCATGAATGATGCATCAACCAAACCGCACTCACTTTCCCAATAACCTTTGTTTTTTTAAAATTTCTACCATTCGGTCTTCTCTGACATCGTACCTGTTGAGCTCATCTCTCCCTCTCCAGAGCGCCACATCTCGTTGGTCGCTATTGAGAAGATAGTGACGGGGTTTCGACCTTCCACCTGTCTCATCACCGGGTCCTGACCCACTCGTCCTAACAGCTGTACGCGGTTTATCGCTGGGATGAAGACACAGAAATGACCATTGTTGGAAAATGTAATTTGGTAATAATCATCAGACGACGACACACACACACACACACACACACAGAACGTTTACTCACATCTCTCCAGGATGAGGTTGGTGTCCGTGCTCCTGTATCTCACCGCCTGTCTGAAGATCTGAGCAAAGATGAGATCCATTATTTGCTGCAGAGAAAGCGTGGCTCGAGCTGCATTCACTTTTATGTTCTTGTTATGTGTTGTGTTTCTGTTATGAAGCTCAGAGGGGACCGTGCGTTTGCTGTTGCGGCTCCAAAATTATGGAACGATTTACCTCAGCATGTTAAACACACCTCTTCTCTGCCTGTTTTTAAATCTCGCCTTAAGACCCATCTCTTTTCCCTGGCCTTTGACACACAGTAAGAAGTCGACTTATTTATTCATTTTACTTGTGTTTTATGTCTTGAATTTCACATGTAGTTTTCTTTTATCTCATGCGAGCTGTCATGTATTTTATTTATTCTTCTGTACAGCACTTTGGACAACTGTGGTTGTTTTAAAGTGCTTAACAAATAAAGTTGGATTGGATTGGACTATTTCTACCTATGCTTCAGTGTTAAATCATTTCTTGCTCACCTGAGCTGAGGCACTTCTAAACATCTTCTCGGTGCTGCACAAACGGCTCTGGAGGAAACACTGGGCTGCAGGCTGAGGAAGCTGATCTGAAAAACACAAAAAGGCAAAAAAATAAAATTGTGGATCTATTCAAACGTACACTCAGTTTACTGCACATTGCACATATTGCACAAGTTTACTTTTTCTTTAAATTTTATTTTATTTACCATTTTGTTTTGTACCTTTTGCACAATTTAGAATTTATTACTGTAAATATTATTTATCTTACCTCATTTTATTTTTTTATCTTATTTTACATTATTTTATTTTATCTTATTTTACCTTAAATTATTTTATTTGATCTTATTTTACCTTAAATTATTTTATCTTATTTTAACTTATTTTATTTTATCTTATTTTACCTTCAATTATTTTATCTTATTTTACCTCATTTTATTTTATTTTATCTTATTTTATCTTATTTTGGTTGTATTGCTCGTGGGACAGAGACAAACGCAATTTCGATTCCACTGTATCTCTGGCATATTTTGAAATTGACAATAAAGTTGACTTTGACTTTTTAATCCCATTATGCATCAGGAAGTACGGAGGAGGAGGAGGAGGAGGAAGAGGAGGAGGAGGAGGAATCCCCTTTTTCTGATTTAACAAAAACATTTTCTCATTAAAAAAAAAAAAAAGAAGATTAATTGATTTACAAAAGGCCACATACTCAATTTTTCAGTAGTCCAATAATCCCTGAAAGCCTCTGTCCAGCTTTAAGTGTTAGCAGGTGTAATGACCTGATTTATTATGCAGGTAAAGACGACAACGACAACAACGACGACAACGACAACGACAACGACGACGACAACAACAACAACAACAACAACAACAACAACAACAACAAACCAGCGGAGTTCAGACTGGTTTGGTGAGATTAAGATGTTTTAATGTGCTGCAGGGAAACATGATATAATAACATAACATGGGCTCAAAGTCACAGAGAGGATTTCTCTCAGCAGCAATGAGGCTCCCGAGCTCTCCCGCCATCTGATGTTGGCGTGAAATTAACCTTTCAAAGTGACGTTTTCCGTTCAGTCTTTGGTTTCCTGTGTGCAGCGGCAGATACAGCAGAGTTACAGCTGTGTGTGTGTGTGTGTGTGTGTGTGTGTGTGTGTGTGTGTGTGTGTGTGTGTGGAAAAGTGTGACTATAATTTAAAGAAACAATAAAAAAAAATGCATGCATGATGTAAACTTACCAGGTGCAACACTTCTGAAGAGCCTTCGGTAACCTCACGCTGCTTCCGGTCCGTCTCCAATACAGATCCGACAATCCGATAATCCACCGAAACGCGCAAAGGTTCCGCGCAAAGGTTCCGCCTCACAAAGTTTCTTCTTCTTTCGTGTTTTTCAGCAGCTTGCGTTCAAATTGTTGCATTACTGCCACCTCCAGGATCCATTCTCCTTTACAGTCATCTCAAATCCGCCTGTCAAATAAGGTAATCCCTTTTTTCTCCCTATGTTGTTATGTATTATTTTATGTCCCCATATTAATCTCAGATAAATACTCACAACAAAAGATGAGACACACCTCATAATCAGAAATATTTCTGCCTTTTCCCTCTACTTTTTAAGTATGCATAAGAAATAATGCATATTTAAAACACAAATATGTCATATGATGTGATGTGCCTCGTCGCTGTGAGTAGATTAAACTAAAAACCTGTCTGCCTTACATAAGAATACAATAATCTTGTTGAGGAACTTTACCCAGCATGCACCTTGACCTTTAGTCCAGAGATCAACCTGGAAGTTAAAATTCACTCACAACTGCTCCCGTCACCATAGACCCGGGGTGGGGGTCTGAATGTTACAGCAGCACTGCAGTACGTACACTCATCTGGACTGTCTGTGCTCTTACTGCACTGAATTATACCACTGCCTGTAGACTCTGATATATATCTGAGCTGTAGTGTATTCATGTGTTACCACTGCCTTTACTTAAATGACTCTGTTTGGATCTGCTTTACATGTTTGTACCGTGAATATTATTTCATATCCACCCCTAAAGTATGCATTTCAAATAGTAGCCATACATGCTGCATTTTATTGACTCAGTGCTTTATCCATTGTGCAATGCCATAAAGTAGAGACAAAAGTCAGCCTGCCCTCTGTCAAACATTATCTGACCTCACCTGCGAAAGTGCAGAAAGTGAAGTCCACGAGACGGTTACAGTGCTCTGAAGATTCATTCCCGTTTGACCTCCTGAACTTGAGAGGACTTTGCGTCAAGCGCTGTGAGTCCTTTGATAAAAAACTGTTTTTAGATCTCGTTTCAATGACAGGTTCAAAGTTTGGTCCAGCGTGAAAATGTCTTTGATTGTAAAAAAAGAGAGCTGACTGATCTGTGTGTAATGTTACTGCTGCACAGCTTCACAACAGGCTGCGTTTAAGGTGTTTTAAACACCATCTCTGAAGCTGATGTAAGGGGATTTAATCTCTGAATTTTGCGTATAATACAAGATAATATCCAAACTGTTCACTCCGATTCGATATTTTAGGGTAGTCGTGGCGATTTTAGAGTCTGGTGGGACCCTGAAGACAAAAAAGTTCACAGGTGGCCCCTCCAACCAGCGTTAACGTCTATATAACGATGGGGCCCACTTAGGGAGGTTTCCTACTGTCATTGCAAACTTTGCACATTTTGTTAACATTTTTCTCGCTTTTGACTTTGCTCTCGTTTTGGACATGTGTTTACATTTCTTCACAGACCACAAGGCGAACATGTCCCAGACTATTCCTACAAGTCTCTCTGTTGTCCCCACTCGGGCTCTGGTTGATGAGACGTTCAAGGTGGTGGTGGAGAATCTGCCCCCAGCATCTCCAGTCACACTTCACGCCCTCCTCTACTCGGAGGACAAGGACTACTGGGAGGCTTATGGACACTACGTCAGTGATCACAGAGGAACAGTGTCCGGTGGGGTTTAAATCTACCATGTGCAGTGAGGACGATATGCTTTTTCTGTGTTTTGTTTTCATGTTGTTGACATTTCAATGCTTTTGTAGTTGCAGAGGATTTGAGTCTTGGGGGCACGTACACGGGAAAAGAAGCCATGGGTTTGTTGTGGAGCATGCGGCCTGAGCCCGGCAGCCGCACGGGTCTCAGGTAAAATGATAAGTGCTGTCTGTTTGAAGCTGCAGACTTCTTACAATGCCTGTTTCCCCCTGACAAACCATCTATGCCCGTCAGGTTGAGAAAGAGGGAAGTCACCAGCCCCATGCTGGTCCACATCTCCGTCTACAGTGGACACATAACCGAGGGCTTCAGGAAGCAGTCTCCTCTGGCCTCCGTGCTCACAGAGAGATGGTACATGGCTCCTGGAGTCCAGAGGATTGAAATCAAAGAAAAAGGAGTGCAAGGGACTTTCTTCATACCTCCAGGTACACCTGCATCATCATCTCCTCCGCCCAGTTGATGCTGATAGAGAGATCGAACTAATAATCAGACTCTTCTCTCCTCAGGTCCTGGACCCTTCCCCGGGCTTTTGGATATGTGGGGAGGTGGAGGAGGGCTGTTGGAGTATCGTTCGGCCTTGCTGGCGTCTCATGGTTATGCTTCTTTGGCGCTGCAGTACTTCTCCCCCGGTGAGCTGCAGTCAGCAGATCTACAGATACAATATTTCGAGGTCAGTGTTGTTTTATCTCTTCTTGAGTTTACAGATGTGAAGATAATAATGCATCAGACTCTTTTACTTTTAATTCAAACCTTCATGTTGGATTACACATTTCTTTTTTTTTCTGTTGACTACACATTCCTCCTTTACAGCCCTGATTTTTTGAGTTTTGTTACTCAAAAAATACACTGGGGAGTTTTTTTACGACATGCTCTTCCAGACTCTTATTTAAAACGCTTGTTAATTGAGCAGTAGCTGCAATAGTTTTCCTTGTTATCTTCTTCTTCGCATACAGCATTTAATATCATCAAGGACCATCCTCAAGTGATCCCAGACAGCATTGGAATTTTTGGTCTTTCCCTTGGGACAGTTGTGGCCATATACTTGGTGGCTGTAAGCACAAAAATCACGGCAAGTAACAAATGTTTTTAAACCATATAAATGAAGGGCTTGCGGCTGGCAGGTTGTAGATATGCCTTTCTTTGCTGACTAACCTTCTTTGAATGACTGCAGAAATGTTGACTTCAAGAGCATTTAATCCAGAACAAGGTGAGGATCAAGAGCTTGATGTGTATCATTGTCTTGTGTTGCAGCCTCGCTGTTGTGTTTGTATCAGCGGCCACCACTTGTATCCACTTGGAACGGCTCTAAATTTAAACCTCAAACTCGAAAAAAAGTAGGAATTCTTATCTTTTTGCAGCATGAATACGGTACGCACTGTTGAACCGTTTGAGTGATGTGCAAAATGTTGTTTTCTAGAAGGCTAGAGACGGAGCATTACGATGAGAACAACTACCAGATATCGCGAGATGTGCGTTTACCAATTCCCACTGACCTCTCAGAGAAAGTTGATGTAAGTACATGCTGCCCTTATAACACATAAGTCATCCACATTTGCTGTTAGGGATGCAATGCACATACGCTGATGCATTTTGTTCAGCACACCTTAAAAATAAATAGAGAGGTTAGTTAGTTATTTTCTCTCTCAGGTACGGAAAATAAAATGCCACATGCTGCTGGTCAACGGTGATGATGATCAGAACGTTCCCGCTGTGGAGGCTGCTGAGGATGTGAGTCCACACACACACACCGAACACACACACACACACACACACACGACAATGGGGGAAAGTCTGCTGTAATAATCCAAATAACTGCAGCTTTTGCAAATTTACAAATTCAACCATCACTGTAGTTGTTTGGGCTGTTTTTGATTTGACCTCTTTGACCCTCAGATCACCCAGATGATGCGCTCTGGAGGGAACCTGCAACTGCTGACTACGCTGACATACCCCAACACCGGACATCTGATCGAGCCGCCCTACTCACCTCACTTCAGAGCTACTAACTTTATAATTCCCACCACAAAAGAGAAAGGTGAGTTCATTTTCCTTGTCTGACAATAGTAGCATTGCAAAATCAATTCATGGAGAGTTCCCTCATGATATGTCCTGGAGGAAGCATATAAGGTAAAATAATAGGTCCGAGTACAAAACCCTGTGGAACTCCAGGACAAACTTTGGTGTGCATGAAGGACTTATAGTTATTGCATACATAATGTAATTATTTGTAATTACACACGGACTGTGTAGAAGAATCATCTCTAGACTGTGTAATTGTGTGTTTCAGTGATAAGTCTGTGGGGAGGACAACCTAAACCTCATTCAGACGCTCAGGAGGACTCCTGGAGGAAGATCTTAGCTTACCTACATCATCATCTCTACTCCAGCACTACTCCCAAAGCCAAGATGTAAAGATTGCAGAACCAGGAAAACACAGCAAAGTGTGTTGATAGCATGTTAAACCAAGTTGCATTTTGTATGAAATATGAAACAACACTTGTTAGTTTTTTGAATGATAAGGTTTTTTACATTAGTCAAATTGTGCCTCTAGTTTCATCATAAAGTTGTCATTCCAGTTGTCAATACTGTAGGTCTTTGTTTACTACGACATGAAATGTTTTGGACAAGTTGTACTATAGCTCTTATTATTCTGATGTTGTTGGCTTCCAAAGATTAAAACTCCTCAGAGATGTTATAGTGTAATTAAATTATTAATATGTTATGTCTTTATTTAACCTCGGATTTAAGAAGGGGCACCACTTCCTGTTAAAGGAAGAAAATAACTTTAATGGTATAAGTTAATTAATTAATCAGTCAGTTTCATATCTTGAAAGAAGTAAGTTCTGGAAATGTTAAACAAGAAAACACACAGACAAAGTCCTGAATTTTATGTGTAAAATTTAATATAAAAAGGGGTAAACAATAAAGTATAGATGAAACAGATGAAGAATATGATTATTATGATCAGGATAATGCAATTATAATGTATGGTGACATTATATATTTAGTTATGAGATAAGACGCTGTATTGTTTGAATGACTTGATCAGAAAATGGTCAAAAAGAAAAAGTTGATAAAGTAATTTTGGGATTCTATTTGGATTTAAAGGAGGGCTCTGAATAGACACGACTCAAGACTTAATCTTCCAACACCCCTTGCCACCAGCAGTCTTACTGTGAGATGTGTTCAATTAAACTCCGCCGGCTGGTCCCGTGTTTCAGTCTCTGGCAAGCGGTTCTTTTCAGGCCCAGAGAGGTCCACGGGCCAGATTAGATGCCTTAACAACTTGGTCGGAGTGTGCAGCTGGGATGGAGATTGTACGTCGGTTCAGCCGCCGTCTCAGAAGCTCCAAGAGGATCCAACAGGAAAAAATATTAAAGAGTCTTTTGATACGTCGATTTCCAATTCAGATTAACCGGATGGCCATCTTGATGAATCCAAATTAAGGAATTGGCGTTCAAAATTGAAGAGCAAAGACTTTGGAGAAGAAAGTTCAAAAACCTTGCTTGAGCCAGAAAGAATTGATGTTCCAAAAATTGTGCGTGAAGCAGAAAGTTCGGCAAAGACTCTGTGTGAACTCTTATCAGCTGCGGCCGAAGGAGGGGGGCCTGCAGGGGAAGGGTCACTCTCATTCTGACCGGAGGACAATTGTTTAAACTAAACCGAGTTTACTCAATAAGATTAAGAATAAGAATCTAAACATATATACGTCACCATACATTCATTTCGATATTATTTCTATTAGATCCACGTTGATGTAGGTTCACGTCATATATTTAGACAAACATTTCTATCAGATTCATGTTGAGATGAAAATCACTCCATCTGGGAACATCCTCAGTCATTCCCAGCCTGTAGGTGAACAAAACCATGTTATACAGTCAACATTCTTAATAAGACATATTAATAAAGTAGGAAAAGAAGTTGGTGTCTTTAAATAACACCTTCTATAGCTAATATCAAAGAGTATGCTTTATAACACGTCTAAATGTATAATTATGAAGGTTACGTATTCATGGATATTCTAATACTAGATGGTAATAGCGCTCCACGTCAAATTCCTATTAAACATAACTCTTATTCCTGTTCTGAAGATCAGATTTTGAGTTTAAAAAGATGATTATAATACATTCAATGTGACAACTACAAATATCTAGATGAAGAAAGACATAAATGTTCATTTGATGCAGAATTGAAAGTTGTGGTTTAATTCAGTTCTTCAGCAGTCCTTCAACAGATGGTCAATGTTTACGACTTTGCAGAGACTGGTTTCGGTCACAGTTCATGTCTTTGGGGTCAAGTCGTAGATAGCAGAGTGTTCTGTTTCCGCTCGATTGTTTATTCCAGGTGTTGTAAAAGTTCATAGTATCCTTTTCTGTTTGGATATGAAGGAGCTTTGAATAGACACGAATCACGACCTAATCTTTCAACACCAGCTGTGAACCAACGCTCTTGCTGTGAGGTGGTTCGGATGAACTCCGCCGGCTGGTCCCGCGTTTCAGTCTCCGGGAAGTGGTTCTTTTCAGGCCCAGAGAGGTCCACGGGCCAGATTAGATGCCTTAGCACCTGGGTCGGAGTATGCAGCTAGGATGGAGGTGGAATGGCAGTTCAGCCGTCGTGGTTGTGTCGTCATCAGCGACACAACCAGTGGATCCAACAGGAAAAATATTAAAATAGTCTTTTGATGCGTCTAAGAAATTGGTGTCTTAGACACCTTCTATAGATGATATCAAGGAGTATGCTTTATAACACGTCTAAATGTATAATTATGTAGGTTACGTATTTATGGAAATTCTAACACTAGATGGCAATAGCACTACACGTCAAATTCCTATTAAAACTATAGTAACTCCTATTTGTTAGCTAAACATCAGATTTTGAGTTTAAAAAGATGATTACAATACATTCAATGTGACGATTACAAATATCTAGATGAAGAAAGCTATAAATGTTAATTTAATGCAGAATTCAACGCTGTGGTTTAATCCAGTTCTTCAGCAGTCCTTCAACAGATTGTCAATTATTATGACTTTGCAGAGACTGTTTTTGGTCACAGTTCATGTCTTTGGGGTCAATTCGTAGATAACAGAGTGTTCTGTTCCAGCTTGGTGGTTTACTCAAGGCTTTGTAAATATTTATAATATCCTGTCTAGCAGAGCCTGTCTGAGAGGGAGACTAAAATCATTAATCATTAATAATTTCCTCTGTTTTTTGGTAAAAAGCAATCAAGATGTTAATCCACAGTCCTGAGTCCTGCTGAAAGAGAGGTTATGAAAAGTGGCTGCTAATATCAGCTACTATATATAGTGGTTATGGAAAACTGTAAACTGCAATGTGGAGACAGCTAACCCGGTTTAAACAGTCTGCTCTTCAGTCGGGCTAAGCGAGCAAGTGTAATCCTCCTCGAGGGTGAATGCATGACCGGAATTTAACTTTGATTGAATAGTTTCAGTTAACAGCGTCGGGAGAATCTTCAGGTTTCTGGTTATACCTTACATTGGAAAGGTTCTGAACGGGGACAGAAACATCCATAAAGAAAGGTAAAGTGATTGAAGCTTATCTTGGTTACAGTATTTAAAAACACTGGCACTAAAAGCGGTGCATTATGTCCTTTGTAAATAGTTAACACTGTTTTATTTTGTCTTTAACAAATAGATATTCCTGATATAATATTGTTGGCTGTGGTTAAGTAACTGCTTTCATAATTTTAAGGCTAATTGAATCCGTAATGAAATATGGTGTTTTATGAACTAATACATTGTTTTTTGTGCACTTATTATCCAAAAAGAAACTAGTAACTACAGCTTTGAAATCTGAATATTACAGTCTATGTTTGAAGTGTATGTTTTGGAGATACATTTACTTTTGCATTAAGTGTAGTATAAGAGAAAGAAGAAGATCCTTTAGGGTGATGATGTGGATTCCCTTGTTGCCTTTCTTTTGCTTTACCTTATATGTAGACACAAGCACCTGTACTGTTTTAATCACATCCGGGTTCAAAGTCCCTTCTACTGGCCAAGGCTGGTCAATGTCAGGCCAACGCTTGCTCCATTTTTCTGATATTTTTGGAATATTTTTAACAAGAGGATTAGTCTTCTGCACTACATCAACAGGAGTGATTGGTTTTGTAATTTTGGTGTCCATCTTTGACATTACAATGACCCTCTTAGTTCCTCGTATTGTAAGTCAAACTGAAATAGTTAAAAACTATTTAGAAAGTACCGTGTTACCACACTTGAAAGTGAATGAATTTGCCAACCCCAAAGGAGACCAAAGGCTTCTTACTATGAAAGCTAAAGCACTTGTTTATCACCTAATGCATCTAATCACACCTATTTATCTTAAAATTATGGAAATAATGTCAATGTTCCATCTCAAAATAGCCCAAATGAAGCTAGACCATACTCAGATAATGAAACCAGCATTCACAGCACTCAACAGCAATTGAAACAAATCAACTTCTCCACAAATGATCAATCAACTCAACAATACTCCATAAATTAACCAAATGCTTCAATTAGTCAGTCTGTTGCCAAGATTTCCTCCTAAATAATTGCAATGTGATATATAAGAAGAAATACTGTAAGCCTATATGTAAAAACAAACTAAACATGTATCAAAAATGTTGACTATATATATGTATACACATATAGAGAAATGCAGGTGTTTGCTGAAAGAGTTTGTGGATAAAACCACACTGGCCTTGATCAAACTGGATTCAGGATCCCTACGTGCTGTCATCCGCAAGCTTCCAGTGTTTGTGAAGTAATTCCAAGTGTCTCCTCATCTGCCCTTTGGACTGATCCAGTTCAGACACATTTAATCTCCTCTGTCTTTCCTTCAGCTCTCATGCAATCATAGTAAAAACAGAAACAAAACAAAAGTTGAATCACTCTGAATTTATATACACAATGCAATAACAATTCAGTAAAATATGCACACATTATCTGTTTTTTTGTTTTTTTTTCTTCAATCTGTGGCAAAAGCTGTCTCCCTGCCGGGGTGTGTTGTTTCCTTCCCTCTGTGTCCCACAGTGCCAGGTCCGCTTGTTATAAGCAAATATTGTCAGTCGCAGGTTGCAGGTTTTTGGGCTTGTTTTCTAAAGTGCAGTTGCTTGTTTGGGCTTGCTTTGCTCCCTGTATGAACCCCTACTGATTCTCTCCCAACTTTCCACAATAAAGCGAAAAATGATCGAATCAAAAAGAGACAATATATATACAGTATATATATATACTGTATATATATATACTGCTATCAAGTGGCCTCTCTTTTACACTATGTGGTAGGTTAGGTCACCTGTTGGGCTTCATTTGATTTTTATGAGGGGCCAGGTTGCTTGTTTTGGGCTTGTTTCCATAGAGCTGGTTGCTTGTTTTTCTCGCGAGATCTGGCAACACTGCACCTCTCCTCAGATGGCCTGAGAGCCCGCTGAGGAGAGGTGTGCATGTTGAAGCCCAGTCGTATGAAGTTGCTGTACTGAATGTATTTTATTTTACACAAATGTTGTGATAATAAATCTGCTACAGTTGGCAAGGAAGTTTTTGGTCTTCCTCTCATCCATACACAACACAACGCAGAGACATTTTCGTAGCGCACCGAGTGTCAAGACAGACCGGCTACATATGGACACTAATAGAGAGATGTCAGAGTAAGGGGCTGCACATGAAAGGAGACCTCAACAGTGCTCAGGTAGTGAACTGGCACCTCTCCAGCTACCAGACCAATTTCCAGTCTTGGTCCGGTTCCCAACCCAAGTCCCAACGAGTACATTTTAATTGGTGACATTCCTCTTCTTTGTTACACACACGCGTAACCATTAAACATGTGTTTACATTTCTTCACAGACCACAAGGCGAACATGTCCCAGACTATTCCTACAAGTCTCTCTGTTGTCCCCACTCGGGCTCTGGTTGATGAGACGTTCAAGGTGGTGGTGGAGAATCTGCCCCCAGCATCTCCAGTCACACTTCATGCCCTCCTCTACTCGGAGGACAAGGACTACTGGGAGGCTTATGGACACTACGTCAGTGATCACAGAGGAACAGTGTCCGGTGGGGTTTAAATCTACCATGTGCAGTGAGGACGATATGCTTTTTCTGTGTTTTGTTTTCATGTTGTTGACATTTCAATGCTTTTGTAGTTGCAGAGGATTTGAGTCTTGGGGGCACGTACACGGGAAAAGAAGCCATGGGTTTGTTGTGGAGCATGCGGCCTGAGCCCGGCAGCCGCACGGGTCTCAGGTAAAATGATAAGTGCTGTCTGTTTGAAGCTGCAGACTTCTTACAATGCCTGTTTCCCCCTGACAAACCATCTATGCCTGTCAGGTTGAGAAAGAGGGAAGTCACCAGCCCCATGCTGGTCCACATCTCCGTCTACAGTGGACACATAACCGAGGGCTTCAGGAAGCAGTCTCCTCTGGCCTCCGTGCTCACAGAGAGATGGTACATGGCTCCTGGAGTCCAGAGGATTGAAATCAAAGAAAAAGGAGTGCAAGGGACTTTCTTCATACCTCCAGGTACACCTGCATCATCATCTCCTCCGCCCAGTTGATGCTGATAGAGAGATCGAACTAATAATCAGACTCTTCTCTCCTCAGGTCCTGGACCCTTCCCCGGGCTTTTGGATATTTGGGGAGGTGGAGGAGGGCTGTTGGAGTATCGTTCGGCCTTGCTGGCATCTCATGGTTATGCTTCATTGGTGCTGCAGTCAGCAGATCTACAGACACAGGATTTTGAGGTAAGTGTTTTATCTCATTCAGAGTCTCCACATGTTGGGCCCTATCCTATGCCTGGCACAGAGTTCACAGGCTGTGAGTTACTTCTTGGTTGAAAACTTTCTGATTCTCAGAAAAGACTGGTCTGTACTTTACAAGAAAACTCAGTGAGAACATTTCCAACAGCATGCTCTTCTCAGATCCTATTAAAAAAAAGTGTTTAATGTTTTTATCATAGTACCTGCAAATACAAAACATGCTTTTTCTGAATAACAACTTTGAGGTGGAACAGAGGTGACCCCCCCCCCTTTCTCCTATTTATTTATTTAATTTCCTTTTTCCTTCCTTTCTTCTGTTTATTTTATCTGACTCTTTTTTTAAAAATTATTTATTATTTTATTGTTTATATATATGGCTTTATATTTTGTCTGTTTACATATCTATGTTATTAATGTTAATAACAATAATGCAATATTTCTCGTGTAACATCTGGACATGAGGGGGCACTCGGGTGGTGGGAGGGCTGGGATGGGAGGGAATGATGAGTTAACAAGTATACTTTAGACAATATCCATTCCATTGTGCTAAATATGTGCAAATGTATATTTGCAGTGTATGTTGCAAACAAATGTACATTGATGTTGCTAATTGAAAACCCAATTGTCTTTCTTAATATTCTGATTTCTTCTTCTGCACAGACCGGGTTTAATATCATCAAGGACCATCCTCAAGTGATCCCCGACAAAGTTGGAATTTTGGGTCTTTCCCTCGGCGTGGTTTTGACCCTTACTTTGGCAGCTGAAAGCACAAACATTAAGGTAAGTAACAAATGTAACGTGTGGGCGTTGGTTTATCTTAACCTGTAAACATGTCGTCTTCCTCTCTTTGATGAATGAGCTCCAGAGAGTGAGGTGTTTCATGTTCTTGTGTTCCAGCCTCATTGTTGTGTGTGCATCAGCGGCCATCACTTGGTTGCACCTCGACTGATGATTCAAAGATCCCTACCGAACAATCTTACAAAGTAAGAATTCTGATCTTTGAGCAAAATAAGAACAGCTACACAATGTTTTAAGAGTTGGAGTGATGTGAAAACGTACCTGTGCTCTCAGGAGAGCTCAATTTGATGAGAACAACTACCGCATATGGCGAGATGTGTTTTTACCGATTCCCAGTGACCCCTCACAGAAAATAGATGTAAGTATCAGCTGCACTGGAAACACAGCAGAGAGATAACATTTTATCTACAATCTCCAATCAAACTGAACAACTGGTTCTAAAAACACCTGTGAGACATGTCAGTTTTAAGATTGATTTTTTTAAGCATTTCAAAGAAAATGTTCAGATTTGGGAGCTGTTGTTGTGTCTTTATCATCACGCTGTACTGTGATTGGCCGAGCTGTTGTGACAGGCTGAGATTGTATTTATTTTATCAATCAATCTGAGCCTCACTGACTAATTCTAACACTGAAGTTGTTCCTGTCGGTTTTGAATTCTCTCTCAGATGCAGAAAATAAAATGTCCCATACTGTTGGTCAACGGAGATGATGATCAGAACAGTCCAACAGTGGAGGCTGCTGAGGATGTGAGTCAGCACGCAAGCACACACACATGCACTGTTCAGTTTGAAGAATTTTCAGCCTTTTGTTTTTCACTTTAATACAAAATAAAATAGTCATACAGTTAGTTTGACAAACCTACCTGGTTCCTTCGAGTTAAGAAAATATTTCCTTTTTTTGAGAAATTACACGTTTAAATATTTTATTTTTTACCTCTTAGACTAAGTGAATAAATCATCATCTATGAAAAATGATTAAGAAATGATTCCATACTGATAACAGGGGTAACAATAGTTGCAGCCATTTACAATAATGCTTCAGAACCGAAGAAGTATTCACACATCAAATAAAATGAATTCATATTTAAATCCAGGTTGAGAATGAATCCACTCATAAACCCGCTAACTGTGCAGTTTTAACAGTTTTCACAGTTTTGACCTTGTGCAAATAGTTTCCATTTCTACAGGTCAAATTGAAAACAGCCGCTCTGTTTTCTGGTATTAGCGCCGCACTGTAGTTGTTCATTTGACCTCTTTGACCCTTAGATCGCCCAGATGATGCGTTCTGGAGGGAACCTGCACCTGTTGTCCACACTGACGTACCCCAACACTGGACATCTGATCGAGCCGCCCTACTCACCTCACTTCAGAGCTACCAAATTTATAACTCCCACCGCAACAAAAGAGAAAGGTGAGTTCTACCCAGAGAGCCGTTTTGGACGCCCCTCGGTTTGCCAGATATGAGAGCAGTTATCAGGTCAACAGGTGTTGCAGCGATGGAAGCGGGCGAGAGAACTGGTTGAGATAGAAGTGATTGTACCCGATCTAAAAAGCCTCTGCATGTTTCTAATAAGCTCCACGAGCAGAAACGTGCTCAAACTAGGATCAATATTGGAGATGCTTTTTGAAAAATGGAGAGAGGTTAGAACACAGAAAGGTTTACAGACCCATGCAGAGCTGGCTAAACACTGAAGCTTCAGTGTCCACCACATGGCAACCTGCATGAGCATCGACTCTAGAGAGGAGGGGGCGAGGGGAGACAGCTCTCTCCAATGTTTAGAATTTGGACTGCAGTACCCATTTTAAACACTAGGTGTCCGAGTTACATACTGCTCCTTTAATCGATAAAACACAGAGAATATCTAGATCTTTATAGATTTAATTACCTATCGTTTTCCAAAATCTGTTCCCTCCCCCTTCAGCTGGGATTAGATTGGTTTTGGTTAATGCACAGAATAATTTACCCTAAAATAAAACATTTTTTGTGTGTTTCAGTGATAGTTCTGTGGGGAGGACAAACCAAACCCCATTCAGACGCTCAGGAGGACTCCTGGAGGAAGATCTTATCTTTTCTACAGCATCATCTCTACTCAAGCACGATCCCCGAAGCCAGGATGTGAATGACAACAGAACCAGGAAACACAGCAAAGTGTGAAAACCTTTTGAATAATTATCTAGGGTTTTGTTTTGGTCATATTGTGCCTCTAGTTTCATAACTTTATATCCATAACTTATCATTCCAAACACTCGAGGTGAGTCGACTTGCAAAGGTTAAATTAATGTAAGTTGCTGACGTCATTAGAAACTGTCAGAAATTGCACGAGGGATTGGGCGCCGCTGGCCTTTTAATTAGTGTGTGTACCCCATGTCCAGAGGCCTTGTCCTCCAAGTGAGCAGCCCGGGTTCAAATCCAATCTGTGGCCTCTTTCCCACATGTCATTCCACACTCTCTTTCTCTCCCTGATTTCAGACTCTATCCACTGTCCTGTCCATCTAATAAAGGCATGGTTCCACATTCTGTCTAAAGGTACCTGTACAGAAAACGTTGGTTTTATAATATATCTGGGACAGAAAGACGAGCCAAAGGTACTTGAGTAATAAGCTTAAGATCAAACTGTACATGTTGCCAGTTAAAACATTAAAACGCACAACGCACTGATCGTCCTTATAAGACGGACGGAACAGTGACCGCAATTGATTTTTATTATTTTCTGTGTTTCAACCCTTTAAAACATAAACGACAAATGCCAAAGGAACAAATGTGGAGGTGGTGTTAAAGTGGTGTTCATTAATCTATTGATGGATAGCAACTCATTTTTTAACTTGTTTCTTTGTTTATTTGATAGTTTGCTTATTAAATCAGATTTGGGGTAGTTTGGGGAGTGAATTTAGACAATTATTTAGTAATTTTAGTAGTCGTATCGATTTTTCCCAGAAGCTATTAGCATCGTTAGCTTGCCAACAAATGTTTTTTTTTTTTGTGATTGTGTCAAACCAGCTGTAAATCCATCCATACTGTGACAAGAACGTTTGAAATATTCTGACTTTTTAAAAATATATTTTAATTCTTCATATAAGCTGAAGATAGGGTTACGGTGGGAAATGTTATTTATAGAATTAAAGTGTGCGTTTATATTTTCCTGCCGGATGATCATGTCTGTGTACAAAATGGTGCAATCACTTTAAAAAATGTTGGATTCATGGGCATCAATAATGGATTAAGTGTTTTTTTTTTTGAGATAATCGATGGACCAGGAACAGCTGACCAGTTTGGAGACTTTGCTTTATTTAGGACCACATCACCTGAGGCACATTTAAATAAACATCAGACACAGAGGTGGTTGATAAAGTAGCCGATATTAGCAGCCACGTTTCACAACCTCTCTTTCCGCAGGACTCAGGACTGTGGATTAACATCTTGATTACTTTTTACCAAAAAACAGAGGAAATTATTAATGATTAATGATTTTAGTCTCCCTCTCAGACAGGCTCTGCTAGACAGGATATTATAAACATTTACAAAGCCTTGAGTTAACAACCAAGCTGGAACAGAACACTCTGTTATCTACGAATTGACCCCAAAGACATGAACTGTGACCAAAAACAGTCTCTGCAAAGTCATAAGAATTGACCATCTGTTGAAGGACTGCTAAAGAACTGGATTAAACCACAGCGTTGAATTCTGCATTAAATGCACATTTATAGCTTTCTTCATCTAGATATTTGTGATTGTCACATTGAATGTATTGTAATCATCTTTTTAAACTCAAAATCTGATGTTTAGCTAACAAATAGGAGTTACTATAGTTTTAATAGGATTTAAAAAAATATATATATATATTTATTAGCACACATATAAGAATACATTAAAATAGGATTAACAAAAACATAAAAAGTGTGTCAGGAGAGGTCAAGAAGCCAACAGGCTTATACAAGGGACCTCACCTCTTAAGAGACAAATAAATCAACTAAACAAATCGAATTACACAATTTAAAAACAAAGTTAAATATAAACACATATACAGTAACCTATACACGTATTCATACACACACACTTAGACTCATACATACAATAGAAAGACTGAGAATGTTAACCCTCTATCAGCTAAATGAAACAAGCATTGATCTATTAAAAATGGAGTGAATGAGTGAGTTGATGGAAAAAAAAGAAAAAAGAAAAAAAATACATTTTATATATGCAAAAGTTTGACCTCATGGATTAAATGTGAAGACAGTTTCCTTTTAAAAATCTCTGTAGACGAAGAGCCGTTAACAACGTGTCTTTTGGAATTCCATATTTGTACCCCACGATATCTGATGGAAAACTGACCGTGTTTGGTTTTATAAAAAGGAAGATGAATTTGACGTGGAGCGCTATTGCCATCTAGTGTTCGAATTTCCATGAATACGTAACCTTCATAATTATACATTTAGACGTGTTATAAAGCATACTCTTTGATATTAGCTATAGAAGGTGTTATTTAAAGACACCAATTGTTTTTCATACTTTATTAATATGTCTTATTAAGAATGCTGACTGTATAACATGGTTTTGTTCACCTACAGGCTGGGAATGACTGAGGATGTTCCCAGGTGGAGTGATTTTCATCTCAACATGAATCTGATAGAAATGCTTGTCTAAACATATGACGTGAACCTACATCAATGTGGATCTGACAGAAATAATATCAAAATGAATGTATGGTGACGTATATATGTTTAGATTCTTATTCTTAATCTTATTGAGTAAACTCCGGTCCTCCGGTCAGAGTGGGAGTAACCCTTGGGCGGCCCCCCTCTCTTGCAGCTGATAAAAGTTCAGACTCAGCTCAGATCTCTGGTTCTTGCTCTTCTTCTTCCGCTTCTCTTCGGACTTTAGTTTGAATCACTTCTTTTAAGTTTGTGCCGTAGAGACAACACTCTGCCGAACTTCATAAACTTTCAGCGCACATTTTTAGAAACTTAAATTCTTTCTGGCTCAAGCAAGGCCCCTTTTACTTTCTTTTCCAGAGTCTTGGCTCTTCAATTTTGAACGCCAATTTCTTAATTTAGATTCATCGAGATGGCCATCAGGTTAATTTAAAGGGGCTATATGTATGACCCGGGGAACACAGATAGACAGTGAACCTCTACTTTTTCACATCAGTTAACCGTTCGCTTATTAATGGGCGATAAAAAACTATTTATACATGTAAAAAGTTACATATAGCCCCTTTAAATTGGAAATCGACGCATCAAAAGACTCTTTCATATTTTTCCTGTTGGATCCACTTGGAGCTGATGACGACACAACCATGACGGCTGAACTGCCATTCCACCTCCATCCTAGCTGCATACTCCGACCCAGGTGCTAAGGCATCTAATCTGGCCCGTGGACCTCTCTGGGCCTGAAAGGAACCACTTCCCGGAGACTGAAACGCGGGACCAGCCGGCGGAGTTCATCCGAACCACCTCACAGTAAGAGCGTTGGTTCTGCAGTGGGTGTTGAGAGATGAGGTTGTGAGTCGTGTCTATTCAGAGCTCCTTTAGATCCAAATAGAATCAATCAATCAATCAATCAATCAACTTTTATTTGTATAGCGTCAACTCATAAGTGTTATCTCGAGACACTTTACAAGAAGCAGGTAAAATACCTTACTCATTGTCTGTTAACATTACAAAAGAGCAGGTAAAAATACCTTACTCATTGTTATGTTACAAAAAGCAGGTAAAAGACCTTACTTATTGCTATGTTACAAAGATCCGGCCTATCCATCATGAGCACTTTAGCAAAGCAGCAAAAGTTACAGTGGTAAGAAAAAACTGCCTTATTAAAAGGCAGAAATCTTCGGCCGGATCCCCGGCTCATGATGAAACAGTCTTCACAGGCCTAGACTGCGCCAGGCTTGGAAAGGGAGAGAGGGGAGAGATGGGATAAGATGCAGGAAGAGGGATAGAGAGCAAGGGGGTGGGGGGAGGTAGACTGTCCATCAGCAATCCGGTGGGGAGGGGGTTGTTCTGGCAGGCCGCCAACCCACGATCTTGAGGAGCCTAGGAGAGCTCAAGAGCTCCCAGGAAAGTAGGTGGTTAGTGACTGAGATTTATAGATAGATACATGCAGTAATATGATGTACTATATATGCAGAGAGAGAGAGAGAGAGAGAGAGAGAGAGGAGCTCAAGGTGCCAGTTCCCCCGGTAGTCTAAGCCTATAGCAGCATAACTAAGAGCTGGTCTACACCAGCACCAGCCCTAACTATAAGATTTATCAAAAAGGAAAGTTTTAAGTCTATTCTTAAAAATACAGACTGTGTCTGCCTCCCGGACCCCGGCTCGAAGACGATTCCAGAGGAGAGGAGCCCGATAACTGAAGGCTTTACCCCCCATAGTACACTTAGAGACTGTAGGTACCACCAGCAGGCCTGCACTCCGGGACCGCAACGCTCTCGAGGGACAGTACGGCACTAGTAGCTCCTTCAGGTAGGATGGTGCCTGGCCATTTAGAGCTTTGTAGGTGAGAAGAAGGATCTTGAATTCTATTCTAGACTGTATAGGGAGCCAGTGCAGAGAAGCCAGGACAGGAGTGATGTGGTCCCATTTCCTGGTTCTGGTCAGTACACGAGCTGCAGCATTCTGGACCAGTTGAAGAGTCTTTAGAGATTTGCCAGAGCACCCTGACAAAAGAGAATCCCAAAAATTTGTTTATCAAAAGAGAATCCCAAAAATTTGTTTATCAACTTTTTCTCCGATAATTTGCTGATTATGTCATTTAAACTATACCGCATTTTATCTTGTTACTAAATATATAATGTCACCATACGTTATAATTGCATTATCTCGATCCTAAGAATCATATTCTTTATCTGTTTCATCTATATACTTAATTGTTTATCATTTCTATATTAAATTTTACACATACAATTAATAACTTAAGATATGAAACTGACTGATTAATTAATTACTACAAGTAACATTAATTTCCTTACTTTGTAAGTTGGTGCTCCGATGTTAAATAAAGATATAATAGCTTAATAAATTAATTACGCTACATCCCTTTTTTTCTGTTGACTACACATTCCTCCTTTACATCCCAGATTTTTTGAGTTTTGTTACTAGAAAAGTACTCTGGGGATTTACGACATGCTCTTCCAGACTCCTATTTATAAATCTTGTTAATTGGTCTCTAGTACCTGTAATAGTTAGGGCCTGAAGTACTGACAAGTGCGTAGGACCCTCTTGAAACCCTAGGAATTCTTATTTTTCTTCTTCCTCCACTTTAAACGTGATTTTGAGGGCCTGAACTTGCACGAAATCTCACCAAACTTTCCACGGTCATCAGGTCTCGCGAAAAATTTGATATTTTGGTGGTTTCGTAAAATAATTTCGCAAAATGGCTCAGTGGCGCCCCCTTGAAATTTTCAAAATGGCCTCCCCATAGAGGGTTTTTTCACGTACACTCACGAAAATTGGTACGCATATTAAGCTTCTCGGGATGGACTAAAAATCCTCTTGTGGCGTTTCAAAAAATCAGACAGGAAGTCCACAAATTCAAGTTGAATTTCACAAAAATGGCCCAAAATCGCAGATTTCATCCTTCCAAGTTGAAGGATCTTGCCCGAGGGTGCTCATCCGATCGGCGCAAACTCAGTGTCACTGCGTTCTAGACAGGATCAGCATATCTCGTTGTGCTCCGTACGTTATTTCGTCAAAGGGCATGGCCGTGGCGTGCATTAGAACTTTGTTGTGTGTTTTGGCAACTTGCCAAAAAAAGTAAACGCTTATATCTCAGCTATGCAGTGTTCAATCATATTACAATTTCTCATGCATGATACGGGACCCGCCCTGAATACATCCATGTTTGAAATTTTTGGATAAGTCACAGCGCCACCTATTGACAACAGGAAGTTACTGCTTCTCAATTAGCACTAGCCATTGCTACACAGTATATTTCCCTGTTAGGCCTATTTACAGGTGATTAAATGTCACAAATCACATACATGTGGTCTATATATTCTTCTATAGCATGTGGAAGGTAACACCATACTTTAGTGTGTGTCAGGATGTGTTTTAAATTTGTTTTTGAAGGTTTTAAGGTACTTTAGCTATGATGCTCATGAGCACTAGCTTAGCTCATCGCCACGTTCATATAGCCTATGTCTGTCATGGCTTGTACCTAGCTCCCATGCTCTTTTGCTGGTTTTGTAAAGCTCCTGCATATCTCTTAAAGTAACCGTGGGTTCATGAAGACTGTTCGTTTTCATATTTTGTACTTATATCCATGTAAAAAGTGTAGCGCTAACTCTGCTAGCTTCGCTGTTTCTCTATGGGAATTCCCATGTTATTTGTTAGCATAATGCTAAGCGATGATTGATCTTTTATTCAGTTAAACTGGAAACTTGTTTGCAACTGTATTGCATTGATAAGAAGCTCTTAAGTAGCAGAACCGAATTATTTTATATTTGTGAAAAGAATAATAACACACAGAAATGTTTATGTTGTAGTTTTGAGAATTTTTGCATGTAATTAATGACAAGTATAAGTGTATGTATATTTCTGTGCATACTGTGTTGAAATATGGAAAAAATGTTTTTTTTGAAGAAAGAAAAGAAAACGGAAATACATAAACAGATGTATAAAAATAAAGACTGGCAGAAGCAAAAAATAAAGCTAGTCCGAAAGCGTTCAGCTGTTGGATGCAAACTCAGTGTCAGTGTGTTCTAGACAGGTTCAGCATATCCCGTTGTGCTCTGCACGTTATTTCGTCAAAGGGTGTGGCCGTGGCGTGCGTTCAAAGTTTGATGTGCATTTTGGCAACTTGCCAAAAAAGTAAATGGTTATATCTCTGCCATGCAGTGTTCAATCATATTAGAATTTCTCATACATGATACGGGGCCTGCCCTGAACACATCCATGATTGAAATTTTTTGCTTAGTCACAGCACCACCTGTTGACAACAGGAAGTTACTGCTTCTCAGTTAGCATTAGCCAATGCTACAAGGTAGCTCATTTCCCGCTCAGAATTGGTGGGGACCATTCAAACACCTTGGCCATACAACACTTTCAAGCTCAAACACCTACGTCCAACGCTGTCGCCATACGGATGCATCATTCAATGTCAAACAGGAAGTGGTTGTAACTCTCATATACTTTGTCTGATCTGCCTCAAATTACACGGGTATGATCAGGGTTGGTCTCTGAACACATTGACATAACAATAGTTAACTTCAACCATAGCGCCCCCTCCTGCAAAGCGTAAGTACTACATCCTATATACAATGCTCAATTTCCTCCAAATTTCATAGCTATCATGACAGTGCCAGCCTGAACTGCTCTACGTCAAAATTTAATATGATCTTCATTACGTTGCCTATTTCAACATGCCAGTACTATGACTACACAAATCGAACTGCACGGCCTGCTGCTTAGCCACGTTCCGCTGCTACTACACTCCTGCGATCACAACACACCCCGACATGCACAGGGGTGCGAGGGCCCTTCATCACCGCTTGCGGTTTTCATTTTCCTTGTTATCTTCTTCTTCGATGACAGCATTTAATATCATCAAGGACCATATAAGGTAAAATAATAGGTCCGACTACAAAACCCTGTGGAACTCCAGGACAAACTTTGGTGTGCATAAAGGACCTATAGTTATTACATACATTAATTATTTGTAATTACACACGGACTGTGTAGAAGAATCATCTCTAGACTGTGTAATTGTGTGTTTCAGTGACAAGTCTGTGGGGAGGACAACCTAAACCTCATTCAGACGCTCAGGAGGACTCCTGGAGGAAGATCTTAGCTTACCTACATCATCATTTCTACTCCAGCACTACTCCCAAAGCCAAGATGTAAAGATTGCAGAACCAGGAAAACACAGCAAAGTGTGTTGATAGCATGTTAAACCAAGTTGCATTTTGTATGAAATATGAAACAACACTTGTTAGTTTTTTGAATGATAAGGTTTTTTACGTTAGTCAAATTGTGCCTCTAGTTTCATCATAAAGTTGTCATTCCAGTTGTCGATACTGTAGGTCTTTGTTTACTACGACTTGAAATGTTTTGGACGAGTTGTACTATAGCTCTTATTATTCTGATGTTGTTGACTTCCAAAGATTAAAACTCCTCAGAAATGCCCATGAATGTCACTCCAATCAAGTGTCTTAATGACTGTATAATTAAGATCATTCATAATGATTGTAATTCTGCCAACATGTTTTTGTTTCTGTCCGTGTTAAAATGTTGTAATCATTTTTAAAATAAATGTTGGGTTCATGTAACTTTTTCATAGATTAAGTGTTTTTTAGTTAACATCATCTGCTGTGTAATTCAGTTTGTAAAAGTTACCTCAAAGAAAATGGTCTGAGAAGCTTGTTGACCGACTTAACTATGCAAACGACTTTGGAGACTTTCACAGGCTAGTTTGTTCTTTACCAGGTCAGTGAAAATAGTACCAGCTAAGTATATAGTGAATTAGGCCGTGGTGGATTTCAATTCCAGGCCATGATGCAGAAATGTATTTTTCTCTGCAGCATGTGCACGTTTTTCTTGGGTGAGGAATTCCTACCTTTGTAACCGAGGCAAAGGTGACTAGAGGAGCGTGTCACCTTTACACAAGGACAACATGTCCCAGTGAAATTACCCTGATTCACTTATCCTAAACATTTATTTTCCTGTTAATTCATTATTTAGTTTTTGTTAGGCACCTGACACCATTGTCCCTGAATGATTTCTCGAGATTATGAAAGTTTAAATAAATGAACAATCCTTCAAACGGGCATCTTGTGATCACTCTAAAATGTTATGGGAATAAATATTATTTAAAAAAATTACAACACAAATTAACATAACAGAATACGATGAAAAAAATCAAACAAAACAAGCAGGACATAAAGAATGAGAACTATATAAACTATATAATATCACAGTATTAAAAAACAGAACTGAAGTTACATAAGCTCTTCAGAGTTTCACTAATTAACTGTGTTTTATCACCTTTTCTATCTTTCAGTCCATGTAATGAATGATTGGACATATAGTTCTATTTCTGTTTTGAATTGTATTCATTAATTGTTTTTAGTTTTTGGTCCATTTACATTTGCGAATATAGTCATTCCCATACAAATGTTTCAAAATTTCATAATTTGCCTTTATTATATTATTAAAAAATCTATTATGCAATTCATACTGAGAAAGGGGTCTATATATATGAGATGGTGACACATCAAACCCGATTTTCAAGGTAAACTGGATTAACTGGATCCATTCCGCACCATTCACCTCGACACTGACGTTTCCTATGGGACACAAACACACCATTTACGCTTGAGGTAGATCCCAAACAGAAGGTAACCCCAAACCCCTTGAACTAAACTTTTTACTAAATTGCAACAGATGTCTTGTGATGTAAATACTATTTTTTTAACACGACTTTGAACATGTTTTTATAGTCTTATCTCTCAAAGCGAAAGGAAGAAAGAAAGGTGAGAGTTGTATTTCACATGCAGTACGTGAACACAACACGACCTCACTCACTGAACGCTACGTCATCACGCTGTGTGTTTCGCCTGACTTTGTTACTTGATAATTATTACCTAACTATATAGTGGTTATGTAAAACGGTATAGTGCAATGTAGAGACAGCACTAACCCGTTTTAAACAGGCTTCTCTTCAGTCGTGCTAAGCGAGCATGTGTAATCCTCCTCGAGGGTGAATGCATGACCGGAAGTAAACTTTGATTGAATAGTTTCAGTAAACAGCGTGGGGAGAATCTTCAGGTATCTGGTTATACCTTACATTGGAAAGGTTCTGAACGGGGACAGAGACACTCATAAAGAAAGGTAAAGTGATTGAAGCTTAAAAGTTTAAAAAAAACACTGGCACTAAAAGCGGTGCATTATGTCCATTGTAAATAATTAACACTGTTTTATTTTGTCATTAACAACATATTCCTGATATAATATTGTTGGCTGTGGTTAAGTAACTGATTTCATAATTTTAATCCGTAATTAAATGTGATGTTTCATGAACTAATACATTGTTTTGTGTGTGCACTTATTATCCAATAAGAAGCTTTGAAATCTGATGTTTGAAGTGTATGTTTTGGAGATACATCTCTTTGCATTAAGTTTAGTATGAGAGAAAGAAGAAGATCCTTTAGGGGTGTGGTGGAATTTCTGAGGTTATTTAGATTCTAATGTACAGATGTCATTAGGTATGTCAGTCAGACCTGACAGAGTTCAGCTGTTATTAGAACACCAAGTACAGCTTGGAGAGTGTCAGCTGTTCTTCCTGATATCTGCTGGATGTTTGGTAGACTTGTTGTCTGCTCCAGTGTTATTGACGTCACAGATTAGTCTAGGTGGGTCAATGTGACCCTGATAATGATAATGTCTTTTAGGATATATGCCTTTCCAGAAGTTCGGCAGATGTGATTGAGCAAGACACGAGTACAGAAGTGTGATGTTGAATCATGTCTCCTCGACGAGTATTCATCTGATGTATAAACTTTCATCAACGGAAGCCATCTGAGTCAACTGAGTCTTACTGTATGGAGTCATGTCTTCAACAAGGGGGGACCGATGGACACTAATAGAGAGATGTCAGAGTAAGGGGCTGCACATGAAAGGACACCTCAACAGTGCTCAGGTAGTGAACTGGCACCTCTCCAGCTACCAGACCAATTTCCAGTCTTGGTCCGGTTCCCAACCCAAGTCCCAACGAGTAAATTTTAATTGGTGACATTCCTCTTCTTTGTTACACACATGTGTAACCATTAAACATGTGTTTACATTTCTTCACAGACCACAAGGCGAACATGTCCCAGACTATTCCTACAAGTCTCTCTGTTGTCCCCACTCGGGCTCTGGTTGATGAGACGTTCAAGGTGGTGGTGGAGAATCTGCCCCCAGCATCTCCAGTCACACTTCATGCCCTCCTCTACTCGGAGGACAAGGACTACTGGGAGGCTTATGGACACTACGTCAGTGATCACAGAGGAACAGTGTCCGGTGGGGTTTAAATCTACCATGTGCAGTGAGGACGATATGCTTTTTCTGTGTTTTGTTTTCATGTTGTTGACATTTCAATGCTTTTGTAGTTGCAGAGGATTTGAGTCTTGGGGGCACGTACACGGGAAAAGAAGCCATGGGTTTGTTGTGGAGCATGCGGCCTGAGCCCGGCAGCCGCACGGGTCTCAGGTAAAATGATAAGTGCTGTCTGTTTGAAGCTGCAGACTTCTTACAATGCCTGTTTCCCCCTGACAAACCATCTATGCCCGTCAGGTTGAGAAAGAGGGAAGTCACCAGCCCCATGCTGGTCCACATCTCCGTCTACAGTGGACACATAACCGAGGGCTTCAGGAAGCAGTCTCCTCTGGCCTCCGTGCTCACAGAGAGATGGTACATGGCTCCTGGAGTCCAGAGGATTGAAATCAAAGAAAAAGGAGTGCGAGGGACTTTCTTCATACCTCCAGGTACACCTGCATCATCATCTCCTCCGCCCAGTTGATGCTGATAGAGAGATCGAACTAATAATCAGACTCTTCTCTCCTCAGGTCCTGGACCCTTCCCCGGGCTTTTGGATATGTGGGGAGGTGGAGGAGGGCTGTTGGAGTATCGTTCGGCCTTGCTGGCGTCTCATGGTTATGCTTCATTGGCGCTGGAGTACTTCTCCCCCGGTGAGCTGCAGTCAGCAGATCTACAGATACAGTATTTTGAGGTAAGGGTTTTATCTCATTCAGAGTCTCCACATGTTGGGCCCTATCCTACGCACGGTGCAGAGTTCACAGGCTGTGAGTTACTTCTCGGTTAAAAACTTTCTGATTCTCAGAAAAGACTGGTCTGTACTTTACAAGTAAACTCAGTGAGAACATTTCCAACAGCATGCTCTTCTCAGATTCTATTAAAAAAAAGTGTTTATTGGTTTTATCATAGTACCTGCAAATACAAAAAAAGCCTTTTCTGACCTTGTCTTTCTTAATATTCTGATTTCTTCTTCTGCACAGACGGCGTTTAATATCATCAAGGACCATCCTCAAGTGATCCCAGACAAAGTTGGAATTTTGGGTCTTTCCCTCGGCACGATTTTGGCCTTGTATTTGGCAGCTGAAAGCACAAACATTAAGGTAAGTAACAAATTCAACGTGTGTGGGAGTTGGTTTATCATAACCCTCAGGCATCAGTTTAATTTACTACCCTCTTAAGTCACTAAGGACAAAAATGTCCATGCCAAAAAACTGCTAAAAAAAGAGATTCATATTTTTTTCCTACTTTTCTTTGCATAAATCTCTTAAACAACTCCAGCCCTGCTCAAAACTATCAAATATTGAATAATTATCAGGAATTTAACCCTTTACGTGCCAGAATCAAACTGGCATTTAAAGGGTTATAAAATATCAATCTGTTCTATTTTTATAGCAGTTTTTTGTAAGTGGACATTTTTGTCCTTAGTGACTTAAGAGGGTAGTAAATTTGTTTCTCAGTGTTCTATTGATCTATTAAAAAACATAAAATGTGCATTCCAAAATTTGTCAAGAGAGAGTTTTACTTACAAAAAATGGTGCCATATGCACTAACACAAACAAAATGATGGCCAGATGAAGAGGTCAACTTTGAACAAATGGACAAAAATGTCCATAGTGATGCAAGAGGGTTAACCTGTAAACATGTCGTCTTCCTCTCTTTGATGAATGAGCTCCAGAGAGTGAGGTGTTTCATGTTCTTGTGTTCCAGCCTCGCTGTTGTGTGTGCATCAGCGGCCATCACTTGGTTGCACCTCGACTGATGATTGATGGATCCCTACCGAACGATCCAAAGTAAGAATCCTGGTCTATGAGCAAAATAAGAACAGCTACACAATGTTTTAAGAGTTGGAGTGATGTGAAAACGTACCTGTGCTCTCAGAAAAACTCGATTTGATGAGAACAACTACAGCATATGGCGAGATGTGGTTTTACCGGTTCCCAGTGACCCCTCACAGAAAATAGATGTAAGTATCAGCTGCACTGAAAACACAGCAGAGAGATAACATTTTATCTACAATCTCCAATCAAACTGAACAACTGGTTCTAAAAACACCTGTGAGACATGTCAGTTTTAAGATTGATTTTTTTAAGCATTTCAAAGAAAATGTTCAGATTTAGGAGCTGTTCTGTCATTTGTTGAGTCTTTATCATCACGCTGTACTGTGATTGGCCGAGCTGTTGTGACAGGCTGAGAGTGTATTTATTTTATCAATCAATCCTCCTTTTCCTCTTTTTTTCCACCTGAGCCTCACTGACTAATTCTAACACTGAAGTTGTTCCTGTCGGTTTTGAATTCTCTCTCAGGTGCGTAAAATAAAATGTCCCATGCTGTTGGTCAACGGAGATGATGATCAGAACAGTCCAACAGTGGAGGCTGCTGAGGATGTGAGTCAGCACGCACAAACACGCACATAATAATAATTATAATAATAATAATAATAATATATTGTTTTTTTATAGCGCTTTTCTAGGAACCCAAAGACGCTTTGACAAAATATAAAACCATAAAAACAAAACAAAAAACGAGGAGGACAGTACAATGAAGAAGTAATGTAGGGGGAGGGGGGGAGTTAGTGGTTGAAGAGGTGAGTTTTTAGGGATTTCTTGAAGGAGGTGAGTGTGGGGGAGTCTCTCATGTTTTTTGGGAGTGAGTTCCAGAGGGTGGGAGCAGCAACAGAGAAAGCCCTGTCCCCCCAGGACCGAAGGTTGGTCCTGCAGGGGGGGACAGGAGGTTTGCATCTGCAGGGGGGGGAGACAGGAGGTTTGCATCTGCGGGGGGGGGGGGGGGGGGGGGGGGGGGGCAGGAGGTTTGCATCTGCAGACCTGAGAGTGCAGGTGGGAGTGTGTCGGTGGAGTTCTGAATGTATTGAAGTTTCTTGAGTGAGTGTGATGGTGATCCGTATAGGAGACTGTTGCAATAGTCTAATCTGGAGGTGATGAATGCGTGGGTGAGGGTCTCGGCAGCTGAAAATGAGAGGGATGGGCGGAGGCGGGCGATGTTTTTGAGGTGGAAAAAGGCTGTTTTGGTGATGTGTTTGTCGTAGGAGAGGGTTTGGTCGATGCACTGTGATCAATTTTGAGAGTGTGTTGTGGTAGTACCTGTTCAGTTTGAAGAATTTTCAGCCTTTTGTTTTTCACTTTAGTACAAAATAAAATAGTCATACAGTTAGTTTGACAAACCTACCTGGTTCCTTCGAGTTAAGGAAATATTTCCTTTTTTGAGAAATGACACTTTTAAATATTTGTATACCTTTAGTGAATAAATCATAATCTATGAAAATGATTAAGAAATGATTCCATACTGATAACAGGGGTAACAGTAGTTGCAGCCATTTACAATAATGCTTCAGAACCGAAGAAGTATTCACACATCAACTTAGTGGTGGGCGATATAACAATATTAGATCGTGAAGGATTTTAACGTGCTGACAATCTGCCAAGGCAGGGAGATCGTAGAACCGGGTTTATGTGTTTATTCTAGTTTATGCTGCGACACAGACGCGTCTCCCCCCCCCCCCCCCCCCCCCCTTCTGCTCCGCCGCGGTGAAAACGAAACTGAAGAGTAGTCCGCAAAAACAACTCCATCCCGGTTATATGCAACTGTTCTGATATTTTTCCAAACCGACACGCCGTGATCAGCAGTTAACTTATCTGCATAGTTTTGCACAGTTAAGTTTACATCTCGGATTGCGACACAAGAAACCGTTTAACGAGCCGGAGAGACCTGAGCAGTCTGCAGAGAGTCAAACAGAGAGGAGCTCAGACAGTCAGTGATGAGAGATATAACCCCGGTGTTTCAAATGTTGCTGTCGGTGTTTTCTGCTCTCTCTCGGTTTTTAAAAGTTACTATCAAGCTTCTCCACCCGAAGCTCACCTGTTGTGATAACTGAAATTATAAGGATTACACTAAACAACGTTACACGATGTGTGCAGCAGGCGGGTGAGAGTTAGTAACCATGGTGACTGTCTGTCTGTCAATCAACGATGTCCCGCCCCCTCTATGAATTAAACTCTTCTGTCAGTAAAACTTACTTTGATCATGTGTCACAGAATGAACACATTCTGTATTATGTTTGATTATATATAAACTAAACAAAAGTTAGTCCAATGATGTCATAAAAAACAAAAAAGACTGCAGAGCCTGTATGAAGCTCCAGCTGGAGGAACTCTGCAGGACTAAAATAGAACAGAAACACAAGAACTCGAAGTCTACATGTTTTTAAATGAATGCATCACTGCGTGAAAATGTTACTGAAGAACATAAAAAGAGGAAACATAACTAAATCATAATTTCAAAGTGGTGAGGAAAACCTTCAAATTGTGGATAAATATTGATCAAATTGAGGGAAAGACATTTCTGTTGCTAAAGAATGTTCTGGGGTGAGACCTCCAGACCTCCTACAAAGATGTTTTTCAAATAGATTAAACTTGTCAGCACAGTTTTTGTGCATTTAAAAACATTATACAGGGAAATAAGTTTGGTTGAACTGGTCAGTAACTTACAAATTTGTCTAAAGATCAGTATGAAAAAAATCATGATAAAATCGTGATCGTGATTTTGCAAAAAAAAAAAATCGTGATATGATATTTTTCCCATATCACCCACCTCTACATCAACTCATTTGAATCCAGGTTGAGAATGAATCCACTCATAAACCCGCTAACTGTGCAGTTTTAACAGTTTTCACAGTTTTGACCTTGTGCAAATAGTTTCCATTTCTACAGGTCAAATTGAAAACAGCCGCTCTGTTTTCTGGTATTAGCGCCGCACTGTAGTTGTTCATTTGACCTCTTTGACCCTTAGATCGCCCAGATGATGCGTTCTGGAGGGAACCTGCACCTGTTGTCCACACTGACGTACCCCGACACTGGACATCTGATCGAGCCGCCCTACTCACCTCACTTCAGAGCTACCAACTTTATAATTCCCACCGCAACAAAAGAGAAAGGTGAGTTCTACCCAGAGAGCCGTTTTGGATGCCCTTCGGTTTGCCAGATATGAGAGCAGTTATCAGGTCAACAGGTGTTGCAGCGATGGAAGCGGGCGAGAGAACTGGTTGAGATAGAAGTGATTGTACCCGACCTAAAAAGCCTCTGCATGTTTCTAATAAGCTCCACGAGCAGAAACGTGCTCAAACTAGGATCAATATTGGAGATGCTTTTTGAAAAATGGAGAGAGGTTAGAACACAGAAAGGTTTACAGACCCATGCAGAGCTGGATAAAGTGTCCACCACATGGCAACCTGCATGAGCATTGACTCTAGAGAGAAGGGGGGGTGGGGGGGCAGCTCTCTTCAATGTTTAGAATTTGGACTGCAGTACCCATTTTAAACACTAGGTGTCAGAGTTACATACTGCTCCTTTAATCGATAAAACACAGAGAATATCTAGATCTTTATAGATTTAATTACCTATCGTTTGCTAAATTATGCTCCCTCCCCGTTCAGCTGGGATTAGATTGGTTTTGGTTAATGCACAGAATAATTTACCCTCAAATAAAACATTTTTTGTGTGTTTCAGTGATAATTCTGTGGGGAGGACAAACCAAACCCCATTCAGACGCTCAGGAGGACTCCTGGAGGAAGATCTTATCTTTTCTACAGCATCATCTCTACTCAAGCACGATCCCCAAAGCCAGGATGTGAATGACAACAGAACCAGGAAACACAGCAAAGTGTGAAAACCTTTTGAATAATTATCTAGGGTTTTGTTTTGGTCATATTGTGCCTCTAGTTTCATAACTTTATATCCATAACTTATCATTCCAAACACTCGAGGTGAGTCGACTTGCAAAGGTTAAATTAATGTAAGTTGCTGATGTCATTAGAAACTGTCAGAAATTGCACGAGCCCCATGTACAGAGGCCTTGTCCTCCAAGTGAGCAGCCCGGGTTCAAATCCGATCTGTGGCCTCTTTCCCACATGTCATTCCACACTCTCTCTCTCTCTCTCCACATTCTGTCTAAAGGTACCTGTACAGAAAACGTTGGTTTTATAATATATCTGGGACAGAAAGACGAGCCAAAGGTACTTGAGTAATAAGCTTAAGATCAAACTGTACATGTTGCCAGTTAAAACATTAAAACGCACAACGCACTGATCGTCCTTATAAGACGGACGGAACAGTGACCGCAATTGATTTTTATTATTTTCTGTGTTTCAACCCTTTAAAACATAAACGACAAATGCCAAAGGAACAAATGTGGAGGTGGTGTTAAAGTCTTTATATGTGATTTTTCACACTTAAATGTAATATAAATCAAGTATATCCTCTGAAAATAACTCTGTGAGTCATGACTGTCTACAATGGGTGTAACACCCGAGTCCCACTGTCTGTGATGTTTTCAGAGTTTTCAGAGTCCTATCTTCACTTTGTTTACATCGCCCGGACAGCCGGCTGACTCCTCCCCTCGTGTATAAAAGTTGTTTAATTGAGGGACTAGAGAAAAGAAGAATAACATACTGTACTCACTGCTTAACTGTGTTTCTAGATCACGCTCATTTCAGGTAAATTTACATGCAGTGTGAAGATATGAGCATAATAAAGATCGCTAGCATTAGCATGCTAACACAACAATGCAGCACGAGTTGTTTTGGTTTCATGCTGGTGCTCAAGGGCGACATCTGCTGGATCAAAAAAATCACATATAAAGCCTTTAAAGTGTTATTCATTAATCTATTGATAGATAGCAACTAATTTTTTAACTTCTTTTTTCATTTGTTAGTTTGCTAATTAAATCAGATTTTGGGTAATCTGAGTGAATTTAGACAATTATTTACTGATTTTAGTTAGCATCGTTAGCTTGCCAACAAATGTTTTTTTTCTTATTTTTGTGATTGTCTCAAACCAGCTGTAAATCCATGCAGTCACTGTGACAAAAATGTTTTGAATATTCTGACTTTTTAAAATATATTTGAATTCTTCATATGAGCTGAAGATAGGGTTACGGTGGGAAATGTTATTTATACAATTAAAGTGTGGGTGAAACTCAATAAGCTACTTACTCACTCCAGCTGTATTATGTCAATTGTAAATTCTGATTGTACTTCTAACGTTTATATTTTCCTGACGGATGATCATGTCTGTGTACAAGATGGTGCAATCACTCTAAAAAATGTTGGATTCATGGGCATCAATAATGGATTAAGTGTTTTTTTTTTTTAATCGATGGACCAGGAACAGCTGATCAGTTTGGAGACTTTGCTTTATTTAGGACCACATCACCTGAGGCACATTTATATAAACATCAGACACAGAGGTGGTTGATATGAGAGTCAAAACACATGAACAAAAATAATTTAAAGAAGCCAAAACCTAGATTTTCTCATGTTTGAACTGATGAAGAAGAAAAAAAACATTGAGTTCACACTTAACACATTCAGCATACAATCGTGCACACGGGGTTGTTCACAGAACGAGAGTGCACGAGGGAGAAAAACCACAGAAGAAGTGACGGGTATGAGACTAGATTAGACTGAAACTGTGCTGAATTTTCAGCCGAGGATCGTAGAGCTAACATTTCTGATATTTGAGATATTTCAGTTTCCTGTTTAGACTTTTTTTTTTAAAAGCTAGAATCACAGAAAATCAAAATGTATGAAGTAAATGGAAACAGGATTCACCAAACATATTCAGTACTGAGAATATCAGGCAAACAGCTGTTACCTAGGTGGCTATTTGTACTTGAATACATCTTAAGTAATCAGAATATTAACCAGAAGACCAGCTGCAGTAATATTCAGAAATATGTTCCCTACATATTATTTCATCATGAAAACAGACTGCAGATTCGGACTTTAAACTAACTTAGTCCTTGTGCAAAAAAACAACTGAGCCTGACAATAGGCCCGACACTAAAACACAACGCAGCTTAATATAAAAGTTAAGCCTAGTCAACACAGAGAGACCAGCTCCATTTTTATCTTCTTAAAGATAACAAGGATTCATTTTCTTGATTTTGTTTTATAGCGGGACACAAATGAATTAATAATGGAAGTTTGGATTTCATTCTGGAGGATCTGAGTCAGACTTTTTTTTAATTTAAGTCCAAGGCAGAGGTGAGCACTTTCTGAGTTCCCTGTAAGTTCAGTAAACAACTCGTTTATTGGCGGCTGGGATCGGCTCCAGCAACCCGCGACCCCAAATGAGATAAGCTATACAGATAATGGATGGATGACTTTTTTCTCTTGCAAAATTCAGAGGACTTTACAAACATTTTTTTAAAAGACTTTTCACTTTTTTGTTAAAAACACATCTCCCTCTTGTTTGTCATATATTACACATCGCGCCTCAAATGGCAAAGCTGGTCGGTGAGTTTCCAACTCTTATTGTTCTAGAAACTATTAGATGGATTGTCCTTGATGTATTTTGTGATCTTCTGACCTTCCTTCAGCACCGTCATGAGGTGGATGATTGCATGTTTAGTTGAATTTCCCTGCAGAAGTTGGATGGATCACCATTATGTAATTATTTAAACATGTATGTCCCCCTTAGGATAAACTGTGATAACTGAAGTGATCACATTTAAGACAAAACTCAACAATTAAGACAACCCATCAGCCACTGCTTTTGTTTGTTTTTAGCGCCAAATATAAAATGTGAGAGTCTTAACACACTACAGTAGATTTGTTACGATTGTAAACATTATTACCTGCTTTTACATCAGCATGTTAGCCCTTGTTGATATGTTAGCATGCTGATGAAAGCTACTAGCTCAAAGCACCACAGAGCAGCTTGCATGGCTGTCGACTCCTGATCTGCTTTCTCGTCCTTTGCAGCTCCACAAAAAAATGTCACGGCCCAAGATCATAAAGAAAAAACGCTGGCTAGTTTTAAGGACACGCAGAGTTCCCTTCTGTCATTCAAAGAATCAAATATTTTACATAACCGGGGCCAGTGAACTTCTATGAAACCTGAAGATTTGTGCTTTATTTACTTCGTCCTGCTTTTTTCTGTCTCTGCAATATAAAAAGGTAAAAATGTCTGTTGCAGTGGACAGTTGTGCTTTTCTAATTAAAATACAGCAGTCATTAAGCTCAAAGCACAGTGTCAGTCACTTCAGTGAAGGCACACACACTGTCACAATCCCTTTTCTGATGTTAGTGGACGCATGTTTGTGTGCGGTTTTCTGTGCAGAGTCAGGATCTGCTCGACCAGGCGCAGCGTCGGTTGGCTGATCGGGTACTGAAGGGGAAGCTTCTCCTCGGCACATGACAGCTTCACAGAGTACCTGCAGGTCAGAAACAATCAGACCTAATAACCCACTCAGTCTAATCTGACACTGACATTAACAATGGTTTCAGGTCTGCAGACTTCTCTTTGCACACATTCACAAAATGATAAATCCACACAAACCTGAACTCCTCCCTGAAGTGAGATTGGAGGTGCTGTGCCAGCTGGCTGTTGTACTGCAGGCAGGCCAGCAGGAGGCGACAGCGCTGGAACAGCAGGACGCACTGAGCAGGACTCAGACAGGACTCCTGCAGGTCTGACAGAACCAGCACCACGTGCTGAGCCTGGTAGCTGAGGAAATCCAACTGCAGGGAGCGGAGGAGACCAGTTCTTAAGTACGGCTTGGTTTAACAATGAATTTATAAGAAACTAAATGTAGACCAGATTTGAAGTTTTTGGACCCGGATCCAAATCAGATACTTTACATTTTTTAATATATGCCTAGTAATTAACAGATAATAAATGAAGCTTAATAATTTGGCACTTTATCTCCACGCTAACGAGTGATGGTCCTAAATTTAAACTATTATATGAGCTTAGAATATTTTATTTCTAGTAAAAAAAAAAAAAAAAAGGGAAAATGAGGAAGTTTTACCAGGTGAGGATGAGGCTGTATGACTCTGAGGATCCAACCAATGGACACACAGTTCTCAGCAGGGGAGCATCTGCTTGCCTAAAAAGCAGAAAAAGTTGTACAGAATCTCACAGGCTGCATCCAAAATTTCAGACTCAACCCCCAGTTCTTTCTGTCCACTAGGGGCCTGAGGCAAACTTTCTGGATCCATGACAATATCACACTCACCTCTTGGCCCAAAAGCAGCATTTCAAAGAGCAGAGAGCATGCAGCATCCAGATAATCAGCTAGTAAGGCCTGAAGCTGACACACAGAGAGGGACTGTTACATCAAAGGCTTTATATGCAATTTTTTGATCCAGCAGATGTCGCCCTTGAGCACCAGCATGAAACCAAAACAACTCGCGCTGCATTGTTGTGTTAGCATGCTAATGCTAGCGATCTTTATTATGCTCGTATCTTCACACTGCATGTAAATTTACCTGAAATGAGCGTGATCTAGAAACACAGTTAAGCAGTGAGTACAGTATGTTATTCTTCTTTTCTCTAGTCCCTCAATTAAACAACTTTTATACACGAGGGGAGGAGTCAGCCGGCCGTCCTGACGATGTAAACAAAGTGAAGATAGGACTCTGAAAACTCTGAAAACATCACAGACAGTGGGACTCGGGTGTTACACCCACTGGAGACAGTCATGACTCACAGAGTTATTTTCAGATATACTTGATTTCTATTATATTTAAGTGTGAAACATCACATATAAAGACTTTAAATACAAATTAAAAAATAGATCTACGAGAGTAAAGAGAGCATCTTACCTCACAGTCAGCCAGAGAGCCCTGGTTCTCTGTTTGCAGCTCAGGATCACATATCAAGGCGAGCAGCATCCTGGAGGCCAGGGCACCTCTGCAGGGAGGGGGGAAAAACACCTCTTTAAAGGTTGTATGTGTGTGTGTGTGTGCGTGTGTGTGTGTGTGGCAGAAACTTGATTAACACACATTTTAATTGGATTACAGAAACACAAGACAGTTTGACGTTTACTTTTTGGCTGAGAGCAGGATGTGTCTGGCCGCTTCGACCTCTGTCTCTCTGAACATGACGGCGAGAGTCTGGACGATCAGAGTGCTCAGCCTGAAGAGAAGATTTAAGTCTTTGAGTCCTTATTGAAAAAGTATTGCTCAATACTCTGCAGGAATAAATACTGCAACGGGATCTCATTCACTTGAGTTTTAATTAAACTCTCTATCCCCGAGAATCTGTGCAGATGTTTTCACATTCATTTAAAGGTCCCACATTATGCTTTTTCTGGTTTTATATGCTCTTTAGTGTGTTTTCCAAGTGTCCTGTGCATGTTTAGGCACATCTATGTGCAAAAATTCAAAGTCCGCGGAAACGCAGCTTCTCCTACGTCCTCCTGTTAGCTGTAGCATTAGCTGCATGTAACGCTCGGTTCTAGCCCCCTCGAAAAAAATGTGTCAGTGTGACATCTTGTCAGTGTGATATCACTGATCTAAGCCCGTTGGCTCGTTGTGGGTAAATTAAAGGTATAAAGCAGTTTAAAGTGTCTGACGGCAACTACCCTGATTGTATTAAGGTGTAGGATGTGACACAGTTCTTCACACACACACACAGAAGCTTACAAGAGCTGATCTGCTGTGTAGCCTCCACTGAGACTCTGGCAGCCGTGCAGAGATTCCTCCAGAGTCTGAACCAGGAAGACACACACCTCACTGGACTGAAACACACACGCACAACAGAGGACAACTTCACCAACTGAGACCAGAAAAAAAAATGTAATAAAAACTGTTCTTAAAGAAATTCATTGATTTCAGATTCATTTTCAGTAGCTTGATTAACTGACTCATGATTGCAGCTCAGAGGATTAAGGTGTTTAAAAAGTTTCATTACTTCTATACTTTTAGAAACTTTTGGATACCATGTATTTAAAAAAAATAATTTAAACGCACAGTGTGTAAATTCCTCCACCAAGGGGCTATTGACGTCGAGGCTGACGGGGAATCATGGGAGTGATTCTCCCCCCGACCATATAAAAGGGGAGGAGTGTTATATCATGTCTTGACAAAATGTTTGAAGGAGTGAAACAACGCATGGTTTGAACGTCTCACCCTCCAGAAGAGTCTGCGCAGCGCGACGTTGCGATGAGCAGCCGTCCTCAGCTCCTGCAGCAGCAGGTACAGACTCTCCACGCTGATCTCCTCCTGGAGGAGCTCAGCACTCAGCTGACCGAACAGGTGAGCTGTGCGCTCCAAGCTACACACACACACACACACACACACACACACACACACACACACACACACACACACACACACACACACACACACACACACACACACACACACACACACACACACACACACACACACACACACACACACACACACACACACAGTAGGTCATTAATACATTTCAGCTTGTGTTACAATCCCCGTCCTGTGGTCTAATAGAGTTCTGTTACCTGATGGAAGGAAGTCGTTTATCGGGAGTGGAGTCAGACAAAACGCTGCACCTCCGTCTGTAGAGCGGGTCTAACGACAGAGTGGACCTCTGGAAACACACATTTACATTTACACACACACACACACACACACACACAAGTTCTTGTTATCTTATATGAAACGTGCTGTATTCTTCCTTTAAAGTCTTTATATGCGGGGATCTGGGGACTCTCCAACAAAGACAGAGTAAGAACAGCAGTATTTTTTTTTTTTTTTGCAGTTTAAAGGCTTTATATGTGATTTTTCACACTTAAATGTAGAAATCAAGTATATCTGAAAATAACTCTGTGAGTCATGACTGTCTACAATGGGTGTAACACCCGAGTCCCACTGTCTGTGATGTTTTCAGAGTCCTATCTTCACTTTGTTTACATCGCCCGGACGGCCGGCTGACTCCTCCCCTCGTGTATAAAAGTTGTTTAATTGAGGGACTAGAGAAAAGAAGAATAACATACTGTACTCACTGCTTAACTGTGTTTCTAGATCATGCTCATTTCAGGTAAATTTACATGCAGTGTGAAGATACGAGCAGAATAAAGATCGCTAGCATTAGCATGCTAACACAACAATGCACCGCGAGTTGTTTCGGTTTCATGCTGGTGCTCAAGGGCGACATCTGCTGGATCAAAAAATCACATATAAAGCGTTTAAAAAATAAACTTTTTATTTGAAGGAGTTTGTAAAGTTGTGAGTAGGAACAAAAAACTTGGAGCTTTTTGTATCATGCATGTGTTAGCGAGATGTGTGACTCACAATAATGTAGCTGTTCCATGAGCTCTGCAGGTGAAGGTAAAGTCTGGACGTCCGGGACACGGCGTAAAGATGAAGCTCAGCCTCCCTCTCCTGTCTGCTGGACCCACCGGCTCTCCTCAACAGGCGGGACAGGACTGAGCCCATCTTCCTCGGTACCTAAAACATCATCATGGAGGGTTACCGTCTTCTACTTTAAACAGAACTAAGGAAGTATATTCCATTAAATGCATGGCACGATGCCTACACTGATATCTATTATGTGGATTTTCAGAGAAACAAAAGTGCGTCCTTATTAGAGAGGCTGTATTTAAAAAATGGAAAATGATTTCAATAGAGAAGCTCTCATCCTTTTCAGGCTGTCGTTCAGCTTTGTAGATTTTCTTAAAGCTTGAGCTTCGTTTAAAAAGGCGTGTTGTTTTGATGCTCCACAGTGGTTTATTTGATCTGCGTTTTCATGTAAACGATGAACAGCTTTTAGTGTCTGATGTGTCGGGTTATTTAGATAAAAGCCCTGATGGCCGCCCATTCATTCATCCACCTGACCGTCTGTTACCTGTGCACTCTCGCCGATGTTCAGTCTTTGATCCGAGGGCGACGGAGATATAGAAGGGGAGCTGGAGAGGGAGTAAAGGGAGGGGGGTTTGGAGGGGGGTCGAGCGGGCAGGTGTGGGACCTTCAGGAGGCCAAGGCTCTCCGGGTTAGGCCAGGAGGCCGAGCGTGTGGGCGGTAACATGTGGACCTCCTCTGTCCCTCCTTCACCTTGAATCCTGATTCAAACAGAACAGATACGTTTCCATGACGACAAAATCAATATAGTCATTTTGAAGCTCACATTTAGCCTAACAATGGAAAGTAAAGTCTTAATGATATTCTGTAAAACATGAAGAGTAGCTTTGCATGATTTGCAGCTCAAAAAAAAAATCTTATTTATCTTAAACTGGTGTCTGTAAAAACCCTCATGTCAGCCTCTAACTGAAAAGGTGTCTCTATTCCCTCCCCACTTTCTCCTGATTGGCCAGCTCTCTGGAAGCCTTCCAGATGGCAGAACGCTGCAGGGCTGCCAGGGGAGCTTTTTCAGCCAATGAAAACTGCCCCACCGTAGAGGCTTAAAGCTGTCTCATGAAAGTCTTGGTTTTCATGTCAGGGAACTCCTGATAGATTTGCTGAACAAACCGTTTAGCGCCCTCTGCAGACTAATCCTGGAATTACTCTAACATACCTCAAACTAAAACCACACGTTTGCTGAACCGGAAGTTTCATCCCCTTTCCCTCCACTCTCTTCCCTTCATCCCTCATCCATCTTCCCAATCTGGCAATCCTCGCCTCATCCCTCATTTTCAAACCCTGCCTTTTTCTTCTTGCAATAAAATATTCAGAATAAAAACCTCTAATGGAGCGATCTATTGCAAGACATTTGGACGTGCAAATGCAGGAAAAAAAGACAACTTTTTTTTTTTCCATCTGAGCCAGCTTGCAAAATATCCTGAACAGTAAACTACACAGTTATCAAAAACTGGATACTCTTCTCACTTCTCTGCAAAGATTTTAGGATAAGGGTGTTTTACCCATTATAGATTAAAAAGCCGTTTGAGGTATATTTGTGAAATTGAGCGGTATATAAATATCAGATTTCTGTGTGAAAAGTACAGAAGGTTGCACCCACAGTATGATTCTACAGAACTTAACAGACCGCACTGTTCAACCCGATCACGTCCAACTCTGCAACCACACGACCGTCTTTGTCCAATGAGCAGAGACTTCTCGTGTTGCAGACAGTAAAAGGTGCACACTGCTTCCATGTCTCCAAAGATGGATCCCAAACTTCTGTCATTGTGCGACAGCGTGCGTTCGCTTAATGAGCTCCCCCGGGGCGACACACACACACACACACACACACACACACACACACACACACACACACACACACACACACACACACACACACACACACACACACACACACACACACACACACACACACACACACACACACACACACACACACACACACACACACACACACACACACACACACACACACACACACACACACACACACACACACACACACACACACACACACACACACACACACACACACACACACACTTTTATAGCCGTGTGTCGCCGGGCAACAATTCAGCGTTCAGCGACAGTAAATCTGTTCACGCTTCCTCTCGTCTCTTTCTGACTGACGCACGGGGGAACGCAACACGGAGGAATTAAGAGGACGACAACAATCCCAAAAGACCGTGGGAAAATCAAAAACAGGATGCAAGGGACAGAATATTTACCGCCGATTTGTGCCAACAAATCATAAATTTAATGGTTGAGCTTTTTAAAATAAGTTTATTTTTTAAATTTGGAATTAACTCTTTGTAGTTTCTATGGGAAAATGTTGCATTCGTTGGAATCTTTTCTAATTTTAAATCCTTATCTGGAACAAATAAATCTTTGTCACCCTCAAACATAACGTTTTCTGGTTGTTGATGTTTGTATTTCTTTAAGTCGACACGCTGATAAAGAGCAGCAGGTAAACTGAGGCAGACATGTCGCTCTCAGCTCTGAATAAGTCATGAGCCACCGGAGCCGCCGCAGACAATCTGTACAGATCCCCGCAGAGAGAGGCTGCTTTCACTTGTTGCGTTATCTGGTGGAAGACGATATTTAACTTTGTGTCTCGTGTTGTGAGGACTTAAAGTACACACACACATAAACGCAGGTATGTACACTCGTATAGTTTAACCCTCGGTCGGTCCTGCAGACAAAAAAACAGCTGTAAAGGTTTTTATAGCTCAAAGAGTTTGTCTGTCTCCAGGACTCCCAGACTGAAGCTCTGCGGCTCACACTGGACAAGCAGGTAAAGGAAAAATGCAAAACAAAAAGCCTCAACACAAAAGACTAACAAGGTCGAGTAATTTTCTTTAAATTGGAATAAAAGTAGCAATTCATTTTTTTTAAAGCAACAATTTAACGCAAAATTCTGTAAAATGTAAATGGCAAAAAAAAAAATAGAACTTGGGGACAAATCGAACAGAATCTGGAAATAAAATTACAACAGAGTTTCTTTCATGTATCCCTCTTCAATCTAATTAAATCACATTATTAAAGCCTGCAGGAGCATTCATTTCAGATGGTTAAAAAATAAGAGCCACCACAGCCAGTCTCAGCTTACAAACATGAGGATCGCCTAACAAACCAAAGACCTGTCGGTGTGTGTGTGTGTGTGTGTGTGTGTGTGTGTGTGTGTGTGTGTGTGTGTGTGTGTGTGTGTGTGTGTGTGTGTGTGTGTGTGTGTGTCTTAAAGTGTGTGTGTAATACTCACCTGTGTGCAGGATATCCTGTGGGAGGGATCAGAGACACAATGGTTAAAGTTACAGGTAAAGGTATCAAGAGACAACAAAAACATGAGCTTTAACGAGTTGTTACATAGATTCAGTGAAGAAGAGTTTAAATTTGATCTGCTGTTATTTCTCATTTCTAACACTTAGATTATTTTCAGATAAAAGTCAAATGTTCTCATCTTTCCGCAAATCTACGCTTTACTAGATGTGACTTATTTTTCTTTGTTATTTCTACGCTGTCTTGTCAAGTCATTTTTAAGGGGTTAACTTTTTAATTTTTTTATTATAAATCTGCTTTCATCTTTTTCTGAGGCAGTTGAGCTCTCATCTTTACCTTCCAAAGGGCATATTATTGTCGGAGAGTGGCTTTTTCTCCGAGAGAGCGGATCTTCAGGAGGAAGCCCCGCCCTCTTGTCTCTCCTCAGCCAATCGCGGCCCTTCGCGGCAGACTTCTCAGTGAGGTAGGTGATACGAATGTGCTGACAGAGCTCTCTATCTTTCCCGCTGAGGAAATCTGGAAGGTCATTCACCTGCATGAAGAAAAACAAAAAAACACATCTGTGCTCAACATGTTTAGTCTGGTCACAGGGAGCGGCTGTGGCTCAGCGGTAGAGTCAGTCATCACTGGATGGTCGGGGGTTTGAAACCCAGCTCCTGAAGCCACAAAAATAAAAAAATTTAAAATCATAATCGACAGATATCGAGTGAAACTAAACCTCGAGTTCGGGAGTAAGAGGTGTGAATCTTCCATACTCGGTTGCCACCAGAAGGGTTTTGAGGAAGTGTTTTTAGTCCCAGATTAGTCCACTTCTTTTCATGGAGCGTTTCCAACCAGACCAGAGGAAAGAAATAAACACTAATTGGTTGTCTTAACATAAAAACTTAACACCCGCTGAGGCCACAGGGAGGACAGGCCAGAGCAGCCAACGCAGGCAATAATCTCTCGCTTTAATTTAAACAGGATTAAGTCAGTGTGGAAGAAGCTAAACCTTTAACCTCTTACCGACATGACGTAACAAGATAAATGTTACTTACAGGCTCATTCTGCCACACACACAGCTACTAGCTTTCAGATGCTGCATGTTGTGTAGCTTAGACTGAATCTTTAATGTTGTTGTTTGGGTGTTGAAAGAGAGCAATATGAAACAGAAAACCTATACATGCTTTCAGATAGTAAGATTTTATGAAGCCTAGCTGTAGATATTTAACAGATAAAATACAACAAGTCTCTGAGCTGTAACAATTTAAAAACACAACAGTTGAATTTATCATCTTAAAGAAGGTGATTTTAAGGAGATAAGTCTGATTTAAATACATTTTCTGCAGGTTTTTATAGTTTATGTTGTCGGGCAAACAGGTCAAATCTAAAAGATGTAACCCTCCTGAAGGGCTGTTGTTGCTATTTTCACTCCTCTACAAATATTAAATCTAATCTTTGACAAAAATCATCAACAAAGATAGGAGGAGGGATTCTTTTTGAAGCCGTAACAAATCGTCTTTCTTGGAGAAAATTGACTTAAAAAGCTAGAAATATATACAGTTAGAATAAAGCAGAGGATGCGCCACCTGTATCTCAAAGTGAATCCAACATGTCACTGGTTCGTTGTTCATTTATATTTTAAATATGTTAAAGTTTAATATGTTAGTATTGAGCGGTTTCATTTGATGGCAAACAAAGGTGGCAAATTGGTTGCCAGTTTCTCAAGTTGGCTGTTACTGCTGAGCCCTGAGAATACAAAATTTCAGAAGAGAAAATATATAAAAATTGTCAACTACAATATTCAAACACTAAATGTTAAGTCCCAAATGATCTCCAACACCTACAAATATTCAGTTCACATCAAAGTAGAAATAGAAAAACGTTTTTCTGCGAATATAAACTTGAGAAACTTGAAGACTGGTCATGTTTTTTTATGTTTTGCTTTAAAAGTTTTGAGAGCACAGCCTAAAAATAAGTCGAATAGTTGCTACTAATTATTCGATTAATCGTCACCATGATCAACTTCAAATTAATCGATTCCTCATATGGGGGGGTAGGCTATGGTTTTCAAATTTTAAATTCTAGTAAGACAGATACAACTGGTGCTTTGGAAACAGAAACCATGTTGATGGAAGCTTGAGATCAAATCATTTTTCATAAAAGTATATTCAGCTGATTTTCGAATCTCAGTTGCAGTCAGTCGATTAATCGGTCATTTTGTAGTTGATTGTTCAAGCAGCTTTTACTGTCTGAACAGTTTAAATGTGAAATCTAATTTAGAACTTCTTCAACCTTCAACTCACCAGCTCGATGTCCCGCACGCGCCTGAAACTGAAGGCTGTCGCGAGCGCACGCGGGGGGTACTCGGTGAGGTACACGCGCTCATCACTCAGCACCACGTGCATGTACACCTTGTTGATGGTCTCTGAAATCACCACGCATGGTTCATAGGTTCGGATCCGCTCGTACACCGCCCGCTCCGTGTTCCGCTTCAGGAAGGAGTCCAGCTTGATGTTCCGGTGGCAGAGGAGGGTACCGGAGCCGGTCCGAGCCATGACGGAACCGGCGGAACTATTTGTTGTTTCTGAAGTTTTCAAACTACACTGCAGGTGATGGTGTCAGCCCGGTCCTCTGGCTGAACACTGAGCAGGTAAACTACCGCTGTCTCCAGCCATCTCCGCACTCTCTTCTCTGATTGGTCAGCACACTAAACAGGGACGCTGCTGATTGGCTGGGAGATAAACAGTTATTTTATAATTTAGACAAAGCTATAATCACAGATTTAATGATCTATATAACGAGGTCATTGCACTTTCATTTGAATCTGTCTTTCATTCTCAATACTATTTTTTTAGTAGTTTATAATTTAATTAATCAAATAAGGAAGTTAAAATATTGAGGCCTGTTTTTAACGTTTGTTTTTGTTTATTTTTTATAATTTATTTTTGTTATAATTTATTTTTTGATTTACTTTTTTTTTTTTTTTTTTTAATAATTTTTTTTTTTATTATTATTTTAAATAATTTTTTTTATTTATTTTGTTTATTGTTATTTACAGGCTACGGTACAGCTTTCATTTCAGTTTGATTTCAGATCAAATATTGATGGTTTATTTCAGAATGTTTACATTTCAAAATTTCCTCTGACTTCACAGTGAATGGAAATGATTATTTGCAACATGAATGTAATTAAACTTTTATAAGCTATAACCTCGTCAATCAATCAATCAATCAATCAATCAATCAATCAATCAATCAATCAATCAATCAATCAATCAATCAGAGAGACAAACAAACGGAAATTGGTCAATTTATTACTCAGCGCATTTTAAAAATAAATATGTCCTGTTTTACTGATTTGTAGTCTGATTGGTCTGATTAGTGTTGTTGCAGTTTGAAGCATTCACCACTAGATGGCGATATCTTCTAGATACATGAAAACAGTTATTTTAATGAACTTTATTTTAGGAAAGTATTTTAATTTATTACTTCTTTACATTAATTTGATTTCGGGGGGTTTATTATCTCAGATTCATTAAATCAACGCTTGTTGTTTTTTTGTTACAACAAGTCGATTTAATCCTGGAAAAATGTTAAAAATGTGATTCTTCATCCTCCTTCTCTCCCTCTTGGTGACCCTGCCCAACAAACACACACACACAAACATTACACACACACACACACACACACACACACACACACACACACACACACACACACACACACACAAATAGAGGCGGTGGCTGCAGCTTTGAAGGGGAGCTTTGTAAATCGGCGAGGAGCTGAAAGCCAAATTGTTTTGGAGCCCAAAACACACACGCACACACACACACACACACACACACACACACACACACACACACACACACACACACACACACACACACACACACACACACACACACACAGTGATGAAGGCAATGCTGTTTTGTAGAGCAGCACACTCAGTCTTTTATCAAGCTCAGTTAGAGGACTGAGACTATAAACACATAAACCAGACTCCTAATTGGGGTAAGAAGCTCACACACACACACACACACACACACACACACACACACACACACACATTGAAGGTCAGCTGTTTGAAATGCAGCTAAATAAGCTTCATGTTTGGGGTAATAAATATGTTTACACACAGGACAAACTGCCTGTAAAGAGAAAAAAAACAAAACAAAACGAGAAATATGATAAATGATAAAAAAAAAAAAAAATTGTACAAAAATTAGAGGCCTGACAGAAATAGATTTTGGCAGTAACATCAGCCTCATCATGAGGATCATCACATTAAAGTGTAAATCAGTTATATCACTCCCTGTGGTGCTGGTCAGCTGGATCTCACTGTACTCCTTCATCATCATCCTCATCCTCATCATCCTCGAGTGTCACTGTGGGCAGCTGCAAACAAAAAGTGGTGGGTCGACCGGTCACACTGTCGTCTTTGTTCTGCAGAAGAAGAAACAAAACAGTCACATTTCCACCAGAGAGAGAGGGACAGCACGCACACACACACACACACACACACACACACACACACACACACACACACACACACACACACACACACACACACACACTGCTCTGGTTATGTTTGGTGTTGACCTTTGTGGCATTTTGAAGGCTGGTAATGAGGTACAAAAATCACACTCTAGAAATGTGACGATGCTTTCACTGCCAGAATTCAGACGTTTTGTGTTCTCACACTTTTTGCCAAATTGGACAAGCCTTTGAAACGCTGCATATTTGTCACAGTTGTTACTTTTTCTTATGCACAAAGACATTATCCTTTGATTTTCTTTTAGGAATGAGAACATAATTATGACGACTCTTGTTGTTGAGTAAAATGCATCGGCCAGCTTCTTTTTGTCAAACAGAACGTTTCTGTCTTTTGTGAATCCTCTGGTGACATTTATCTATTTGATTACATCATTATTTTATCTCTTTTATAAACAATGCCTGCCTTTACTTTAGAGATTGTAGGCTTTTGTATATTCCTGAAAAAGTCCTGTATGAATCATTTTATGTCCAGGCAATTGTAAATATTGTTCACAGGTGAGACATTCTTATTTTTTGACAGTACCGTGTACCATTATGTACCTGCTTCGCTGTCCCTGCTGCAGAACACAGAGATGAAGCGCAACCCTTTGTTCTCAACTCCTAACCCCCTCCCCCCCAACAGACACCAACACCTCTCACCCATACAAAGCTGTGAACTTTGCTGTTTTTACTTCCTTGCCGTGCACCTTAACTGCCTCTGCTTCATCTGGTCTCATGCACCACATCACTTTATTCTATCCTTTCTATTTCAGTATTCATACAGTTCTGGTTACTTTATTCCTGTTGTTTCTTATCCATCATTGCACTACGGTCACTTTATTTATCTAATTTGTATCTTTACAGTTATATTGTTTATATTAGTTCTGTTGTTCCATTATTCACCATGCACCTTAATAACTTATAATTTAGTATTTAGCCTCCTTGCACATAGCTCTGTATATATATATTTATTTCTTGTTTACTGCACATAGTTCTGTTTACATCTGTTAGTCCAATCACTGTCCACTTATATCTACTCCTTTATATTTTGTATTTTTAAGTTAAGTTTAAGCTTTAAGTTTTATTTAAATTGACACTTTATATTTAGATTAAAATGTTTTGTCTACCTGCACTGTTGTTAATTTACTGCTCTGTGTGCCTTTGAATTGCCCCCGGGGACAAATAAAGTTCTTTGAATTGAATTGAATTATATCTTATACATGTACCAGAGTACTGTCAAAAAAGTCCATGGAACATTTCCATTAAAATATTTGTACCATACATCATCATAAATTAAATAATGGAAACAGACAAATACAAAACAATTTATTTACATGAATTAGAATAAAATACAAACACCTGTAAATGTTGGGACTTTAGCTCTAATAATCTTTGTATTCTGTCTCTTCTGTTGTGGGTGTTCATCAGTTGATCATCTCTGTTTCCTCCCATCACATCAGGCGCGCGAACAAAACAGAGCAGCATCTGTTGAGCGCGCGCTCTGTCAGTCCAGTTCCAGCCAGCCCAACCGACCACTGACGGAACTTGTCGAACTGGTCCGAACCGAGCCGACAGAACACCTAATAAACGGACCAACTGCGAGACCTTAGCAGACACTAGACGGTTTAATTACAAACAGCAGGGATGACGGCTCTGAGCAGCTGGGAGCTGTGCGTCAAGTACGCGCTCTTCATCTTTAACTTCGTCTTCTGGGTGAGTTACGGAATTTAAATTAAGGATAATCAACGTTATTGTCACAGTCTTCAATGTGAATCCAGAGAGACCTTAGCTTAAATACTCCTATACATTTTAAATGCATTTTGTCTGTTAAAATGATACATATATATTTTTTACTTTAGCCTGTCTTATAAAAGTGATGTATATTTATATACATTTGCCACAATTTCCCAGTTTGGGATCAATAAAGTTATTCTATTCTATTCTACATTGGTATTGCTCATGTACAGTCAGTGAGATAAGCAGTACAGATCACTAACAAAATCTTGATCTTCAAACTAACAGGAAGCTTAGCTTGAGGTAAAACCGCAAGTTTTAAAAAATACAACATATAAAGAGAGTGCCTTGTAGCCTACTTCTGTAAAGTGGATATATCTGTACACAAATGCATTCAGCTGTTCTACATAAAGAGTAAATAAACAGCTCATTAGTCATTAAAACTGAACATTTCAGCAAATATGGTTTATCTCAAGTTAGTCTGTAAGCATTAAAAGCGAAAGTTAGTTTTCCATCAATGTCATGTTGACCTTTTTGACCTCAGAGATCACCTTTTTGTCCTTACTTTTTTAAATGTCTTGACACCCGAGGCTGAGAGCATCATCTGTCTCATGCATCCACTTGTCTCCTACTTTTTAATGCAAGTTTTCAGGAACACCTGGAGGGAAATCCTCACATTTGGCACAGCTGTCCACATGGACTTAAGAAAGTGTAAAGTTACTGTGACGCCCAAAATGTCACTGCCCATAAAAACTCAAGAATCACTACGCTAATTAGGATTCTTTTCATACGTTTCTCTAGAATACAAATTTCACTTTAAATTTCAGTATCACTGTGACTTTACAATGTCTTGAAAAAAAAACACTTTTCTGGTCATTTTACCTGTCCTATTCTTGTAAAAAAAATATCTCTAATGAGCTCTATTGTAAACTTGAGGTCGGCTATTAGTTTTAGACCTTGTTGCAGGTTCAAAGTTTCAGGTTGATGTTGCTGAGATCTGGGCTTGTGTGCGATGTTGAATTGTTCTACTGGAAGATATTCTGATCCTTTTTTTTTGCTGATAACATCCAACAGGGGGCGTAACTGAGGCCAATGAAAGACAGAGGGGTTGTGCCATCAATGCTTCACTATCTCTCTCTCTCTTTTCAATCTCCTCATCCCATTATAGTCTTGTAAATTATTTTTTTTTTAATCACAAAAATTCAGACTGGACGCATGAACACATTTTTAACAGATTGTGAAGAAGATGTTTGGAGAGAGAGAGAGAGAGAGGAGAGAGAGAGAGGAGAGAGAGAGAGGAGAGAGAGGAGAGAGGAGAGAGAGAGAGAGAGGAGAGAGAGGAGAGAGAGGAGAGAGAGAGAGATGGGGGAGGCAGCTTGGGAACAAAGCCGGTGTTGTTGGTTTCACTGGGTCTACTGGGAGAAGAGGACAGTTCCAGTTACCTCAGCTAAAAACCCTGACCCGAGTCCCAGTAGGTGTGTGTGTGTGTGTGTGTGTGTGTGTGTGTGTGTGTGTGTGTGTTAGAATAACACCTGTAAAGCCCTCATTCACCTCCCTACAGATCCATTCAGCTTCTTGTTTGTCCTGTAATATTTATAATATTAATTGTTACTGAGGGTAGTCGTCCGGATTTATTCAAAGGCACTTTGGTCAAGTTTTCCCCTCTCTGTGTCTCTTCCTCCGTTTCTATTTCTGCCCCGCTCTCAGGATTTCTTCTCTCAGAGTTCCTCATCGTCATCAGTTTAGATAATCTAGTTACTGTTAATGTTGTTTATGGGACTCGCCGTTTCCTGACTCTAAAAATATCTCACTTTCATGACTCG